>NW_027594253.1:0-20018 GCF_964213995.1 Mustelus asterias | reverse complement strand
ACTATTGCGTACAGTTCTGGGCACTGCATTAAGGAAGGATATGAAGGCATTGGTGAGAATACAGAAGAGGTATGCAAGACTGGTTCCAGGGATGACAAATTTCAGTTCTGAAGCTGAATTGGCAAAGCTGGGATTCATTTCCTTGGAGAAAAGAAGGCTGAGAAGAGATTTTATCAAACTATTCAAAATCATGAGGGGTCTAGGGAGATGGCTAGAGTGAAACTGTTCCCATTGGCAGGAGAATTGAGAACCACATGACACAGATTTAGGATAATTGGTAAAAGAAGCAAAAGCGACATGGGAAAAGATATTTTCACAGAGCGAGTGGTTGGGGTCTGGAATGCACTGCCTGAGAGTGTGGTGGAGGCAGGTTCAATCAAGATATTCGT
Organism: Mustelus asterias; assembly: GCF_964213995.1. Taxonomy (NCBI): domain Eukaryota; kingdom Metazoa; phylum Chordata; class Chondrichthyes; order Carcharhiniformes; family Triakidae; genus Mustelus; species Mustelus asterias. Next base: position 19,629 of record NW_027594253.1, on the reverse strand, counting down.
AGAATCGTAGAATCCTTGGTGCAGAAGGAGGCCACCAGGCCCATCGAGCCTGCACTGACAAGAATCCCACCCAGGCCCTATCTCCATAACCCCACATATTTACCCTGCTGGTCCCCCTGCCATTAAGGGGGCAATTTAGAACAAAGACAGCAAATGCTGGAAAATCTCAGCAGGTCTGACAGCATCTGTGGGGAGAGGATAGAGCCAATGTTTTGAGTCTAGATGGCCCTTTGTCAGAGCAAAGAGAATCAGCAGAGATTTATACCATTTGGGGGGAGGGGTGTGGAATTGGACAAAAGGAATGCAAATGAGGATACAGAAGACTGAGAAGGTGCTAAGAGTGTCCATTAAGTGATCAGAATGTGAGGATGGCGGAACAGAGGTACAGATTGTTAAAGGACTGCCTGAGGAATGTGGCAGTTGCACTAAAAGGGGGAGGGGGTGCGGGGTATGGAAAGAAGGAGCACAAATGAAAATTGGGGTTGATACTCTAGACCTCACCTATCTTCAGGGCAAGTGATCTGAGCCCGAAGGTTTGCGTCTGACGGAGACCACCCTGAGATAACGCCAAACCAGGCCTTATTTTACGAAACCGGCCTATTAATTATTGTCCTTAAGAAGAGGCCACATAAGGAATGGAGAAATAGAAGTGAAAAAGAAGGATGATAAAATGGATGAATAAGATGGACAATTTAGCATGGCCAATCATCTTTGGACTGTGAGAGGAAACTGGAGCAGTCAGAGGAAACCCACACAGGCACTGGGAGAACATGCAAACTCCACACAGACTCAAGAGAGAGTTAGATGATTATTTGAAAAGAAACAATGTGCAGGGTTGAGTTGAAGGCAGGGCAATGGCACTAGGTGAAATGCTCATTCAGAGCCGGTGCAGGCACGATGGGCTGAATGGCCTCCTGTGCTGTGACAATTCTGTGATTATCTTGTGTAATTTAGATTTCTGACAAATAGCTAGTGTGTTTAAGAATTTCTGTAATTATATTGACTTCTTCTTGCTACATTTGTTAACAGTGGCAAGAAGATATTTGGCTTATTCCCTTCTGTGCCAAGTTTACGGACTTAATTTTGTGACGATGCATATTGTCACTCTTTTCATTCATCTCATTAGGGAGCACAAATGAAAATTGGGGTTGATACTCTAGACCTCACCTATCTTCAGGGCAAGTGATCTGAGCCCGAAGGTTTGCGTCTGACGGAGACCACCCTGAGATAACGCCAAACCAGGCCTTATTTTACGAAACCGGCCTATTAATTATTGTCCTTAAGAAGAGGCCACATAAAGAATGTGTCATTCTTTGAAGACGAGAAAAAGAAGCAGCAGAGATCAAAAGCGATCCCTTCGCTTTTCATGCCTCAGAACCTCAAAGAAAGATCAGTAACAATCAGGCCCAGGGTCTCGTGTACTTTCTAGCAATTAGGCTCAGCTGATGGTGTGAAAGGATGAATGGCAGGGTTCATGGCCTTCCCCAGGCTTCAGACAACAGACTTTCAAAGCAGCAGACACTGCTGAAATCATTTCAAATGAAGGGTAGTGAGATTCATTATCCTCTATCCTTACAATTACATGAACACCTGATGTCTGTATATGCTAGGCCCTTCAGTTTAGATTAGTTAAGGATTTTACATTACACTTTTTCTCAACGCAAAGATTTACAGTTTTGCCGCAATGGTGATGAAAAGCAACAATTTAAATTGAAACCTCATTATGGTTGAAATGTCTTCCCATTTTAACCTTTTGTAAATGTACTTTTAATTTTTTCCTAAACATATAAAGTGCCTGTAATTAAAATATATGCAAATTCGCTTATTTGCTGTAATCAGATGCCTGCTATAAACATATTTCAGATCCCCGTATTGATCGCAATTCATTATTTGCTAATAGCTAGTAAATTTGGCGTCAAGTGTGATTTGATTTGCCGAACATTTGCTGGGTATTATACAGTTCACTAAGCTGCCACTTAAAAACATTCTTCAGATTTGCAGTCGTGTTAAAACTGGGCTCGGTCACAACATGCAAATGAGTTCACTGCGGAGCTCGGCGAGCCACGCACTTCACGCCGATTGGTCAGTTCCCTGCTGCTTGTGATGCCTTGAGCAGACAGGGAAATCCACTCCTTCGCTCGCGGAGTTCAGCCTCTTGTTTGTTCACGCCTGCCTGATTTTCCTGAAACGGTTAAACAGGCCCGAGCTCAAATCAGAGGCTGGGACGTCAACAACCTTTTTAACACAAAGAGCCGGCAATGCAGCAAAAGAGTCCAAACACAATTCGATGGAAAAGCGTGGAATGTACAGCACCGAAACAAGCCATTCGGTCCATCTGGTCTATCCCATCTCGATTGACCTCACCCCCATCAACATATCCTTCCATGTTTATCCCCCTCTTGTGTTTATCACCCTCTCCTTAAATGCACCTGAGGTATTCATTCCAACCATTCCGCATGCTAGAACATTCCATTTGCTAATCACTCGCTGAGTGAAGGGGTTTCTCCTGAATCCTCTCCGCATTAACGGCGATCTTACATTGAGAACAAAACAAGGAGAAATGCCAGACATCTGAAAAATAAACAGTAAGTTCTGGAAATACTCAGCACATCAGAGATGGGTGGCAGCTTATTGGAGGTAGGGATGGTAAGATGGGGTTAGAGGGTTGGGGAAGCAGGGGTGGAGAGGGTAGGGGGTTGGGCCCTCCTTGATAGCCACCTCCATGCCCAAGGTGCCACCCCTCTCGACAGATTGCTGGGGCCGGCCTGCCTAGCCACAGCTTCCTCAAAACAACTCATCATGTTTCGAAGGCATTGAGACCCTCTCTTACATGATGGCCCTGCTGTTGCCACTGCTAGTGATGGCCCTGCTGAGGCCAGCTCTCTGATTAGGCCAGTTGCTCTGGGGTGGGTGTGGGGAGGAGGGAGGTGTAGATCACCATCCTCACTTGGACAGCAGACCTGGTGACAACCTGTTGATTAGCTGCCACTGGCAAAAATCCGCCCCAGGTTCCCTCCCCTACCCCCCACTCCCAGAGTAGTGTCAGCTTTAGTGATCCTCTTCTGAAATAGTCAGCCCAGAAAATTAATTGGGTTGAATTCCCCCAGCCTCAGGTTTGGAGGGAGAGAAGCTGGGAAGTTAGAGGGGAGATACATCTGGAGAAATCCCCACAGCATTCCTGCCACTGGGGAGGTTGTGCCAGGGTGGCCTGGGAAATGCTTCTCCTGCCCACAATTTACACACCGAAGGCCCTCATGGGGGTGATCTAAAGGGCTCATTGGCATTTTGACAGCAATGCAGTCTCTTACCGTGCGCTGTGGCTGTCAGCTCCATGGTAGAGGCTCCCCTTCGACAGGCTGGCAAACAGATGGGCGGACAGAAAATTGGGGGGGGACTGTTCAGTGGAGCTGGATGCTCCACAACCCACGAGAGGCCAATGGCAGAATAGGCCACACTCCTGGCCAAAAATCTTCTGTCTTCTGTTTGGGGGCCTACTGGCTCAGCCCCTTGGGATTTTAATGTTTAAGTTTTCACCTTGATGAGGCTGCTCAAGCTCAGGAGCTGCTGGTCTTCTGGGTCAGCAGGAACAGGAACATGCCCTGGAATAGGAGGGCAAGATCTGAGGCAGCCAATTAGGAAACTTCAGCCATGAATATTGCTCCACTGGTCTCATTCCCCACAAGTGCAGACTCTGGACCCTAATTTGATCCTGGCATTGGAAACATCCAGCCCAATTTTTCAGGTCTATGATCTTTTGTCAGAGAAACCTATATTCAGGAACCCTAACATTGGTTTCCCTGACGCAAAGGACTCACCTTCTCAACAGTTAACCTATCAAACCCTTTCATAATCTTAAAACCCTCCATCAGGTCACCTCACAGCCTTCCCTTTTCCAGAGGAAAGAACCTAACATGTTGAATTTTGAAGAGATCTTAAATTCTCGAGTTAATTTGTGGCTACAGCTGACTTTTAGCTGCACCAACTTCTGTTTCTCTGTGGGGTATTTTTAAGAGTATCTTCAAAGACTCCTCCCCACCCTTACTTTTCTGTCAACTATTACCAGTGCATAAAATGCAGGAGAAATAGATGTCAAAATGAATAGCACACGAATTACATCCTTGACAAGAAACTGATGTGGTATTTAATGGAAAGAGGTTGTGTCTTCCTCGACCTCTGGGGGGGGGGGGGGGGGATAGGTTGGCTCAAAAGAGCTCAGATGTGAGTCAGTAGAATAGTTTTACCTCCAGGAAGTTGGTAGAATAGTTTTACCTCCAGGAATCACGGAATCAAATATTGTTATCGTTTTATTTTAAGAAAATCATAATGGACAAATAGTGTGAAGCCTGATATAGAACCATAGAATCCCTACAGTGCAGGAGGAGGCCATCAAGCCTGCACCAACTCTCCTAAGAGCATCTTACCCAGGACTAGCCACCCCCGTGCACCCCCCTATCCCCGTAACCCTACAAATTTACCATGGTTAATCCCCATAACCTACACATCTTTGGGCAATTTAGCATGGCCAATCCACCTAACCTGCACATCATTGGCGTGTGGGAGGAAACCCACGCACGCAAACACGGGGAGAACATGTAAACTTCACACAGAGACAGTGACCCAAGGCTGGAATTGAATCCTCGTCCCTGGTCACTGTGCCACCGTGCTGCCATAATATACAAATAATTGGAACAGTCCATTCAGCCCATGAAACACCATTTGACTAGATCATGGCTATCTGTGCATCAACTCCATTTACCGCCTCAGCTCTATCCTTCGAAATTCTTACTTAACAAAAATGCACTGACCTCCATCTTGAAAGCTTCAATTGTCTCAATGTCATAGCCTTTTTGGGAAGAGAATTATTTTTTGGGAAGAGAATTATTGATTTATATTACCCTCTTTGTGACAGAGTGCTTCCTAATTTCTCTCCTAAATGGTCTTGCTCTGATTTTAATATTATGTCACTTCATTCTTCATCTCCAATCAGTGGAAACAGCCTCCAAATCTTATATATAAACTGATGCTGTTACATCAATCTAAGAATGAGTGAGTTAGGATACTCTCGGCAGTCTTTAACATGAACTGGGGATAAAACAAGTCAAACTGGGAAAAGGCAAGTTTAGGACTAATGTTCTGGGAGACATTCTTCATATAAGGAGTGAGAATTTCTGGAATAATCTTCAGCAGCATAATGGAGGTCAGAAAAAAAAGGTAGAATCTAAATAGCAGTTAGTTGATATGATGGCAGGATTGTAGGTTTCTATGGAAACGAGATGGGTCGAATGACCTCCCAGATTTTACACTTATCTTTGTGCGATATCGCTTGTAATTCATCATTTGTCAGCTGTCCACTTAAAACCATCTAGATTCCGACTTGGCGTTTCAAATGAACCTCAGATACAGCAGATTAATTCCTCTGAAGACTTGGATGCTCAAATCCAGATGCATGGCATTTTGAGCTTGAGATCTAATACTGCCTGGTGGTTGTATGCATACTCCTGCTTGGCGCCCAAATTTGTGTGCCCAGTTATTTATTTGGAAAGCTACCTTGGGATGCCGGTAATCTCTGTGATGTTAGCAGGCAAATTAAAGAAAACAGCCAATATAAAAGCTATGGCTCAGTGGTCATTATCTTGAGTCAGAATGTTGTATCTTCATATCCCACTCTGGAAACCTGAGTTCAAATTCTAGGTTGGCACTCCAGTGCAGTACTGAGGGAGTGCTGCATTGTTGGATGTGTTGTCTTTCAATGAGACATTCAGCCGAGGCCTGGCCTGCCCTCCAATGGTGTTTGCTCAAAGAAGAGCAGTGGATCTCTCTCTGGTGTCCTGGCCAATATTTATTTCTCAGCTAACATCACTAAAACTTTAAGATAAAAACAAAATATTGCGGATGCTGGAATCTGAAACAAAAACAGAAAATGCTGGAAAATCTCAGCAGGTTTGACAGCACCTGTGGGAGAGAATAGAGCCAACATTTTGAGTCTGGATGACCTTTACTCTGACGAAGGGTCATCTAGACTCTAAACGTTGGCTCTATTCTCTCTGCACTGATGCTGTCAACCTTGCAGAGATTTTCCAGCATTTTTTTGTATCACTAAAACTTTTACAGAGGCACCATAGAAAGCACCCTTTCTGAATGTATAACAGCTTGGTATGGCTTCTGCTCTGTCCAAGACCCAGAAACTACAAAGAGACAAGAACGAAGCCCAATCCATCTCACAAACTAGCCTTCCATCCATTGACTCTGTCTACACTTCCCACAGCCTTGGAAAAGTAGCCAGCATAATTAAGGACCCTGTGCACCACGGACATACTCTCTTTTGCCTTCTTCCATTGGGAAAAAGAATCAAACGTCTGAGATCATGTACCAACAGACTCTCAAACAGCTTCTTCCCTGTTCCCTGTCTACCTACCTCATGTTAAGGTTATCTATCTTCACACCCTAGCTATGATTGTAGCATTACATTCTGCGTCCTCTCCTTTCCTTTTCTATGAATAGTACGCTTTGTCTGTATAGCGCACAAGAAACAATACAAATACATGGGACAATAATAAATCAAATAAACATATGTTATATTAAACATATAATAGTCCTAGATGACCGTAGGCCCCCCTTCAAAGGGGAGAGCAGACTGATGGTGATTTAACCTGAGGATCACACCTCTGGCGAGAGGTAAAGTTGAGAAGGCAGGGCCTTCATGAACAACTTCAGTCAGTATGGGAATTGAACCTGCACTGTTGGCATCACTATCCAGCCTGTTATTGTTCAGGTCAAAAACTCCAAAGTGTTTTATGGAGCCTGCCTGGATCATAAGTGTTATGTCTTGAATTTGGCTGGGATAAGCATGATAGGTTTCACTTCAGGTGTGATTCAAAAGCTCCCCGCTAGGGCGCTTTTATCAAACAAAGTTTATTTAAGAATATAGTTAACATGTATAGAAGAATATTAGCAATAACTTCTATCAATTACAAACAACACCAAAACAACCACAATAATATATAACTCTTAACAAATATATCTAAAATGTTCCAATCAAACAAAACCCTTGCCAAAGAAAAAACGCTTCAAACAGGTGTAATACAGCATAGACTAATGCTCATGTGATACTGGAATTGAGTCCTTTAGATGAATTCTGCAGTTATCTTGATAGACTGAGAACAGCTTCCCAGAACCACAGGGAGACTCGAGGCAAACCACCAACAGCAGATTCTCCCTTTCTGAAAGGCAAGATCTTGCTTTCAGATAACCAGCAGAATTTCCAAATAAAACCGGGAGAGAGAGAGAGACACTTCTTTTCAGCTTGCTGTCCCTTCTAAAACCCAAACTAAACCTCAAATCTGCAGCTCAGAACTGAAAATGAAAGAGCTCCTGACCTGCCAACCAGTTTTTCTTCTCTCAATGCAGAGTCATAAACATCCCTGTAAAAATAAAGAAGCCCCCATTTAAACAGCAATAAAAAGATTCCTCCAGACAAACAGATGCCATAATGAGAAAACAACTGAACCCAAAAAGGCCAGCTTACAAGTGCAGAAAACCTAATTTAGAAAAAAAAATCTCTTAAAGATACACTAATGTCACAAACCATCCAGCCAACTGAGCTAATTCAACACCTTCCGACTAAACATTATCTAGTCATTATCTCATTTCTGTTTGTGGGACCTTGCTGTGCGTAGATTAGCAGCTACATTACATTTCCTACATTGCAATGGGGGCCAACTTCTAAAGTAATTTATTGGCTAAGGAGAACTTTGGGATGTGCTGAGGCCATTAGAGGCATGACATAAAAATCAAGTTCTTTATTCCGCAAGGACATAGTATGGAGACCTAAATAAAATTACTAAAGATGGATCTAAAGTCTATGAAGCATCCGACTTTGGAGACCGGGAAGTTGGAAAACGCACGAGGTTGTATGAAAATGGTAGAATCTATTTTGGGTCATTTCTTATTACTGATCCAAATAGGTTACTAATGTACAATGGAAGTCTATGTTATTGCCTTGGCGTGCTTAAAGTGTATTTAGGTTACTCATCCATAAAAGTAATATATTTTTAGTTCACCACAAGCCATGAAGTTAATGTTATTAATTGCCCTCCGCCTAGTGAGGTTATTGAATAATAATGCTACCCATTTGGGAAGAAATAGAAACATTGACGATTAAGATGGACCAGGTTGAAAGCTAGTTAGTGGATCACAGCAATTCCAACTGGGGCTGTAGCATTATCACATTTCTCACAGAATTTGGGTAAATTCTTTGTGAACTCTGCTCTGAAATGCTCCAACATCCAGAATATACGAACATACAAATTAGGAGCACTCCTTGGCGCCTCAAGGCTGCTCTACCATTCAACAAGATCATGGCTGATCTGAGTGGAGCCTCAACTCCATATTCCCACCTACCCCCAATAACCTCTCACCCCCTTCTTCATCAAGATCCATCTTTAAAATGTTTTGCTTCCAATGCCTTTTGGGTAAGTGAGTTTCAAAGACTCACAACCCTCAGAGAAAAAAATTCTCCTAATCTCTGGCTTAAATGAATGACCCCTTATTTTAACACCAGCGTCCTCCCTGATGACAGCATTGCTGCAACAGCCTCAGTACCAACAACTGCTAATCTCCAGCCGCAATTGTACAACTCACCCCCTTCATCCTGGACCACAATGTCTTCACCTTCAACAACCAGTTTTTCATCCAGACACACTGAACAGCCATGGGGACCAAATTCACACCTCAACACTTCATGCACAAGTTCAAACAAGACCCTTTCACCGCACAGGACCTTTAACCAACGCTTTACACCAGATACATCGATGACATTTTCTTCCTTTGGACTCACGGTGAAGAATCACTGAAAAAATAATAGACTCACCTGATAAAGGAGCAGTGCTCTGAAAGCTCATGATTCCAAATAAACTTGTCATTCTTTAATCTGGGGTTGTGAGACTTCTTACTGTGCCCACCCCAGCCAGCATTTCCACATCATGGCCTTATTTTAAAACAGTGGCCCAGAGATGTAGATTCCCCCACAAGAGGCAACATTCTTTCCACATCCATCCTGTCAAGATCTCTCTTGATCTTATATGTTTCACTCAGATTGCCTGTTACTCTTCGAAACTGCAGCTGATACAAGCCGAGACTGTCTAGCCTTTCCTCATAAGACAACGTAATGAATGATACGTTCAGCAACCAATAATTTTCAGCTTTGTAATTTGTACCTCGAGGCAAGACTTAGATGTTTGGTGTGTTTGTGTGTACTTTTAGATCTGTTTTTATTTGCCACTGAATGAAAGTAGAAAGGCCATTTAGGACATCACAATCACTCAATATTGCATCATTAGCATTTCACCAGATGTGGTATTATGTAGTAAGTAAGCTAATAACAATGAAGCATGATACTTATGCTTCCAATAATAAAAAAATAAAGCTCCTATAATTTAGATCTCCACAGAGTGTCACTTTCAAAGACCACTGCACAGCAAATGTATCAACTTGTCTCTGGTTAAATTTCTTGGTTGCTATTCACCAAATTTTGACCATTTCTTTTCCATATACAGAGAAGCGATGGCCTCGTGTTATTATCACTAGACTCTGTTAATATTCTGGGGAACCGTGTTTAAATCCCGCCATGGCAGCTATTGAAATTTGAATTCAATAAAAAATATCTGGAATTAAGAACATAAGAACTAGGAGCAGGAGTAGGCCATCTGGCCCCTCGAGCCTGCTCCGCCATTCAATAAGATCATGGCTGATCCTTTCGTGGACTCAGCTATTGGTGGCCATGAAACCATTGTCGATTATCACAAAATCTTATCTGGTTCACTCATGTTCTTGTGGGAAGGAAATTTCTAATCCTTGCCTGGTCTGGCCTACATGTGACTCCAGATCCACAGCAAGGTGGTTGACTCTCAACTACCCTCGGGCAACTAGCGATGGGCAATAAATGCTGGCCAGCCAGCAACACCCATGTCCAATGAATGTGTAAAAAAAAATACAGTCATCACTAATCTCATTTTTAGCCATATCCCAAATTAAGTTAAAAGCAGGGAAAAGAACTTGTCATTATTTTTGTATTTCCCACAATCCCCATATAGGAGCCCTATAATTATTTTTCACTTGTGTACCACAGGATCATCTTCATCTTTTTACATGTTAGTTTCAATAACTTCTAGAAAGTATTTGATCATGTGCCAAAAGAGATGCCTGATACAGATATTTAGGGAAAAATGATATTAAATGAATGCAGTGGTTTAAACAGAGGCTGGGATTTTCCCTTCCCCCTCCCCCATCCCCATAGCGGGTTTCTCTGCACCGGAAGTGGTGAGCTATTGGCCACTGGTGGGATCTCCTGGTCCCACCAAAGCCAATGGCAATTTGCATGGCTTGCCGCTGACACTACTGGGGGGTTGACTTCGGCAGGACCTGAAGATCCTGCCAGCAGGAAGGACAAGAAAATCCCATCCGGAGACAGGAAAAGGAGGCAGAAACCAAAGACTGTGGCGTGGTGGCACAGTGGTTAGCACTGCATCCTCACAGTACCAGGGACCCAGGTTCAATTCTGGCCTTGGGTGACTGTGTGGAGTCTGCATGTTCTCCCCGTGTCTGTGTAGGTTTCCTCCAGGTGCTCAAAAGATGTGCAAGTTAGGTGGATTTGTCATGGGAAATACACACGGTTATGCAAATAGAATGGGGGGGGTGGTGTGGGCCTTGGTAAGAATTTCTTCTGGAGAGTCGGTACAGACTCGATGGACTGAATGGCCTCCTTCTGCACTGTAGGGATTCTATGGTTCTATGTTTCAAATGGATGTTTACTGATTAGTGTACTTTGTGTAGTGGTATCCACCACTGGAACCATTTCTATTGCTACAAGTAAGTTGGACGATTACCAATTTTGCAGTAAATGATTGCAACCTTCTTTCCGTCAGAGATGACAGGAATGCAACCTCTGTGGTGAGGTCCAACAAGATCATCTGCTGAACTCCATTTCAATGCTGAAAAGGTTAATCCTATAGAGGCAAAGTCAGTCAAGTACCAGACATGGGGCAAGATTTTCCAGCCACGCTCACCACAAAACTGGAAAATCCCGCTCGGGGTGGACGGACTTTTCCATGGTCCGCCCTTCGCCCGTTACGATTCCTGTGGCGGGCAGAATGGGAAAATTCGCCCCATGAAGTTGTTTCTTGCCGGTGGTGCAAGGTGATCTCCGCTGATTCTATTGCCAGGTTGTCACCTACTTGGGAGCTTCTGAAACCATATGTCATCGTGGTGGCAAATTCCTGCCCAACACTGATGTCGCCATTTGCATCCATTCCCAGCTAAAGTTTCCCACTTTTCGTGATTAATGTTGACTGCTTTCTTACCTCTTCTGGCAGCATGTTTGAATCGGAGATTTGGGTGCCCAGTGTTTGCTTGGCATGGGGCTCCCTCCTTCTGTAGCATATCCTTGGAGATGTGGTCATTTTCCATCCGGTACACATGCCCAAGCTAGAAGCCTTCTTTGCTTGTTTAGTAAACACCTTCATGGTTTTGGTGATGACTGTCAATCTCTAAAGCAGTCAGAGCATTTTACTTTAATGGGGGCCAGTTCACACTGCCATTTGTGTACTTTTTATGATTACGTAGCCCAGGAATACAATGTTAATGTGCCCTTGATATTTGGACCAGATACTTAGGTCTTTTTGCATGTGTCTTTCTTTAAGCCCTTAGCTAATCCCTTTAATCCCTCAGGAGAGCTAAATTACACCTTTCCTGGCCAAGGCAAGCGGAATTTTGGCTGCTCTTCAAATTTCCCGTTCTTGCCTGCGGCGATTCTCTCTGTGGGCAGTGCCAGAAAATCCTGGCCTAGCTGAGGTGAGGCTTGCTACAAATCATTCGCTATTTTAGTTCACACTAAGGTGATCGTACAGTGCTCCCTGTGATGGTTTTCAATTAATAAAACATATTTTCACACACCGACATAAAAATAACAAACACAGAAGTCAAGAAAACTGACCCCAGAAGAACAGAGGAGGATGCCGGGAGCAGAGGCAGGCTGGGTGGAAGGCCTGCCTTGGGGCTCCAACACTATGTCCAAAATATATAAAAATAGAATAAAACATGAGATATCCCTCCAGCCCTCACATCCCTTCACCACCACCCCCCCCCAACCAAACACTTCCCATGCCCTAATTCATGCCAACTCATACCACCTCATGTCCCCACTCACACTCCATACCCCTTCATGACCACCATATCAAGCTGTATCTTCCACCCACCCTCTATGGTCCTTCATACCCTCATGCCAAGCTATGCCCTATGCCCCTCTAGACCCCCCATGATGAAAAATGGCTCCTACCAACCCCCTTGCCCCTTTATAACCTCTACACCTATCTATACCCTTTTATGTACCCCGTGGCCCTTTATAGCCCTTCAGCCAATTTAGTGCCAAATCACACCAGCCCATTCTCCCACTACAACTACCACCCTTCTCCCTTACAACTATCCTGCCAACTCACCTCGTATTTTCCATGGGCAGACCTCAGGACCCTTACAGAGATGACATAAAATAAAGTTCTGGTTGTCTATTACAGACTTTATTATATTGAAAATAACACTCTCATTCATATAACCCCATTTAATACATTTACATTCCTTCAACTAAATAAAGCCTTAGATTAACAAACAATTCATTCAAGCCCACAATCCTTAATCACAACAGGCATTAGAATTCATAGTTACACTTGGGGGGAGCTATCAATCAAACCGTGAAATGGCAAGCACCCTACTTTGATAATGGATGGTTGTGGAATCAGTCATGTAACACTAAGCCTCAGGGTTTCCATCATTGGATATGTCAACAGACAGAGTGAAATAACAACTAATCATTTTTTTGAACATTCCAGACATTGTTACAAGGATTTAAAGGGGAGGCCTTTTAAATGCCTCGATAGCTTGACAGCTCCTTTTGACAGGCACATTTTACAGGTCCTCTTGACACTTTTAGACAGGTCCTCTTGACAGGTGCATCTGAAAGTTTTGACAGGCCTGTTGAAAGTTCCAATGAGCTTGACAATGGTGCATTTATGCACTTCTTCCAGACATTTATACGGATAACAATTCCATAAGGAACGTTACCTTGCCTAAAGGGTACCTGGTCGACCGCAGCGGGTAACTGACCTCCACCAAATGACATCTTATCTCCCTCAAAGGTGTCCTGGGGCCAGATCCAAAGATTTGCATTACCTCTCTCAATGAATCCACAAAGTTCAGACCTGGTCTAATCAACACACTTTGGGCTTCACACTTCTGGCCTATCAAAATCCCACTTCACTGGAGTCAGTTGATTTTGGTTCTCAAATGCAGAAGCTATAGAGAGATTCCTAACACTATAGGGTGAAATGCAATTCAGTGAATTAGTCAGACATCACCGGACAGACATGGAGAGGAACCCTCTAATGGTAACCATCACATCTTTCAGTCGGCTTTGCAACATCTCAATTTATTGAAAGTGCTCCGAAAATGTTCTTCTGCAGAGGTTTCTTACAGAGGTTAGGTGGCACCAAATCTAAAACCTAAGGGCGGGCTAGAACATGGCAGCTTCTTCCGGCCTCTCTATTCTTAGCTCCACTTGCTCCTTCTCACTTGTGCTGTGAGTTTCACCAGGGTCTTTTGCTCTGCCTGTATTCCCACTGCTCTCTCCTCCAGAGCAGATATTTTGAAACTGACACGTGTGAGGCAAATGGTGGCCCCACACTGCCCCCCCCCCCCCCCCCCCCCCCCCCCCCCCCCCCCCCCCCATCCCCCTCCCGCTCTCCATCCCTGGAAGCTCAGGTCCTGGAAGCGGCTGGTCCTCAACTGTTCCCATGGAAACACAATGGGAAGAGGATTTATTTTTACCGTGTAACACATTTCACCAGTCAAAACATGCCACGCTCTAAAGTGGTGGCTCGATTTGACATGACAGAATGCCTGAGGAATTCAGAGTTGTGTGAAACAGCAGCACTAAACGTTTTCAGCCTCCAGTGCAGGTTGAGCACTTCCGTACTCACTTCCAATGGGCTCAGTGGAATGGTAATTCATAAGTCCCAGGGTTATTTCTTCCAAAGGGTAAGGAGATCCTTTCTGATTGTAACACAGCTTGGTTTAGCTCCTGCTCTGCCCAAGACTGTAAGAGACTACAAAGTGTCGTGAGTGAAGCCCAGTCCAATACGCAAACCAGCCTTCCATCCATTGACGCCGTCTACACTTCCTGCTGTCTCGGAAAAGCAGCCAACATAATCAAGGACCCCCACACACTCCGGACATTCTCTCTTCCATCTTCTTCTGTCGGGAAAAAGAATACAAAATTCTGACGTCACGTACCAACCGACTCAAGAACAGCTTCTTCCCTGCTGCCATCAGACTTTTGAATGGACCTACCTTGCATTAAGTTGATCTTTCTCTACACCCTGACAATGACTGCATCCTCTCCTTTCCTTCTCTATGAATGGTATGCTTTGTCGTATAGAGTTCAAGAAACAATGCTGTCTGCTAATGCAGGTGACAATAATAAATCAGATCAAATTTACATTTCAGAGGGCAGCTGAGAATCAACCACATTTTTGTGGATCCGGAGTCATGTGTAGGCCAGGGCAGATTTCCTGAAGGACCTTAGTCAACCAGATGGGGTTTTATAATAATTGACTATTGTTTCATGGTTCCAATTCCTGAGACTAGTTTGCAATTCCAGATTTATTCATTGAATTTAAATTCCACCAGCTGCCACGGTGGGATTTGAACCCATGACCCCAAAACATTAAGCCAGACCTCTGGACTACTACTGGTCCAGTGACATTACCACTGTGCCACCATCTTCCCCCCCTTCCACAACGCATGCCCCTTCTACATTCCCCCGCCCCTTTCTATTTGGCTACCAGACCTCCCTTAATTGGAATGTAAAAAGGCATCAGGGACATGTCGGTGTTGGTAGATTATTTTATGGCCTTACTCACGATCTGTGAAAGGCCTGCTTGAAATGTATATGATCTTTCATGTGTGAAGACAGGTTGATAGGTGAGAGTATAAGAAAAGTCGAAAGATTCCCTAAATGTGACCAAACATTCCATGTGAAAATGCAGTCTGCGGAGGTGACATTTTCTGCTGCTGTCATGCCATAAAATGATGTGGAGATGTCGGCATTGGACTGGGGTGGGCACAGTAAGAAGTCTCACAACACCAAGTTAAAGTCCAACAAGTTTTTAGGAATCATGAGCTTTCGGAGCGCTGCTCCTTCATCAGGTTGGTTCACAAACACAACATATATAGGCACTGGTGATTGTTATGATTTTGGCAGATTTATAGAATCATAGAATCCTACAGTTCAGAAGGAGGCCATTCGGTCCATCAAGTCTGCACCGACCATAACCCCATGCATTTACCTGAGCTAGTCCCCCTGACACTAAAGGGCAATTAAGCATGCACCTAACTTGCACATCTTTGGGCTGTGGGAGGAAACCAGAGCACCCGGAGGAAATTCACGCAGACACAGGGAGAACGTACAAAAACCACACAGACAGTGATCCAAGCCGAGAATTGAACCCAGGTCGCTGGCGCTGTGAGGCAGCAAAGAACAAAGAACAGTACAGCACAGGAAACAGGCCCTTCGGCCCTCCAAGCCTGTGCCGCTCCTTGGTCCAACTAGACCAATCGTTTGTATCCCTCCATTCCCAGGCTGCTCATGTGACTATCCAGGTAAGTCTTAAACGATGTCAGCGTGCCTGCCTCCACCACCCTACTTGGCAGCGCATTCCAGGCCCCCACCACCCTCTGTGTAAAAAACGTCCCTCTGATATCTGAGTTATACTTCGCCCCTCTCACCTTGAGCCCGTGACCGCTCGTGATCGTCACCTCCGACCTGGGAAAAAGCTTCCCACTGTTCACCCTATCTATACCCTTCATAATCTTGTACACCTCTATTAGATCTCCCCTCATTCTCCGTCTTTCCAAGGAGAACAACCCCAGTCTACCCAATCTCTCCTCATAGCTAAGACCCTCCATACCAGGCAACATCCTGGTAAACCTTCTCTGCACTCTCTCTAACGCCTCCACGTCCTTCTGGTAGTGCGGCGACCAGAACTGGACGCAGTACTCCAAATGTGGCCTAACCAGCGTTCTATACAGCTGCATCATCAGACTCCAGCTTTTATACTCTATACCCCGTCCTATAAAGGCAAGCATACCATATGCCTTCTTCACCACCTTCTCCACCTGTGTTGCCACCTTCAAGGATTTGTGGACTTGCACACCTAGGTCCCTCTGTGTTTCTATACTCCTGATGACTCTGCCATTTATTGTATAACTCCTCCCTACATTATTTCTTCCAAAATGCATCACTTCACATTTATCCGGATTAAACTCCATCTGCCACCTCTCCGCCCAATTTTCCAGCCTATCTATATCCTGCTGTATTGCCCGACAACGCTCTTCGCTATCCGCAAGTCCAGCCATCTTCGTGTCATCCGCGAACTTGCTGATTACACCAGTTACACCTTCTTCCAAATCATTTATATATATCACAAATAGCAGAGGTCCCAGTACAGGGCCCTGCGGAACACCACTGGTCACAGGCCTCCAGCCGGAAAAAGACCCTTCGACCACTACCCTCTGTCTCCTATGGCCAAGCCAGTTCTCCACCCATCTAGCCACTTCTCCTTGTATCCCATGAGCCTTAACCTTCTTAACCAACCTGCCATGTGGGACTTTGTCAAATGCCTTACTGAAATCCATATAGACGACATCCACGGCCCTTCCTTCATCAACCGTTTTTGTCACTTCCTCAAAAAACCCCACCAAATTTGTAAGGCACGACCTCCCTCTTACAAAACCATGCTGTCTGTCACTAATGAGATTGTTCCGTTCTAAATGCACATACATCCTGTCTCTAAGAATCCTCTCCAACAACTTCCTTACCATGGACGTCAAGCTCACCGGCCTATAATTTCCTGGGTTATCCCTGCTACCCTTCTTAAACAACGGGACCATATTCGCTATCCTCTAATCCTCAGGGACCTCACCCGTGTCCAAAGAAGCGACAAAGATTTCCGTCAGAGGCCCAGCAATTTCATCTCTCGTCTCCCTGAGCAGTTGAGGATAGATGCCATCAGGCCCTGGGGCTTTGTCAGTTTTAATGTTCCCTAAAAAACCTAACACTTCCTCTCTTGTAATGGAGATTTTCTCTAACGGGTCAACACCTCCCTCCGAGACACTCCCGGTTAACACGCCCCTCTCCTTCGTGAATACCGATGCAAAGTATCGGTATCAGTATTAGTGCTAATCACTGTGCTACCGTGCCGCCCATTTGTTGACCAATGTCACTTGCACTTACTTGTACATGAGGTGCTAACACGAGCAAATTATCTTCTTTCTCTTGTCAACTCTGAGCAAAAATAGAGAGGAAGCTATGTGTTCTTCACCACAGAGTTAAACTTCACTTACTGAATTCAGAAGGATTTGAATCCCATTTATACCGAAGGCTTTTCCAGTCCTTGTACAGTGTATGTCTACCACAGCGTGCAGGGATTTGGGGAGAAGTGCTAGATGCAGATGAAAGAACAATTTTAACCTCCACGTAAGGGATATTCAATTGCTTTGTTGTATTCTTCCGTATTGTGCAGTGAATAACATTGTAAGCTCCGCGCTGATTTAACAACGCTGACCTTGAGGTTGTTGTGTTCAACTCTTCTGAAAACAACACAAAACATTTGAAGGCTGATTCTACAATTTGCACTGAGTGTTGCTGTCCAGCTGTTGATTTCTAATGTTGATTGGAAATTCAGGTGTTCATAAATTTTCAGCTATTTATTTTGAAACCCGCTTTTCCTGATGGGTTTTCTCTCTGGAGTAGCATTTAAACAATCCTGCATTATTACGTCTTCTCCTTGTTCTTCGGCAGTCTCTCAGGATCAAAGATAACTTGTTTCCACACTGGTTTGATGGGTTCTAAGGTGGTTTATGAGTCCAATGTGGCACTTTTTTAAAAGTTTAAAGTGTCACAAGGAGGTTTACATTATCACTGCAATGAAGTTACTGTGAAAATTCCCTTGTTGCCACACTCTGATGCATGTTCGGGTCCACTGAGGGAGAATTTAGCATGGCCAGTGCACCTAACCAGCACATCTTTTGGACTGTGGGAGGAAACCGGAGCATCCGGAGGAAACCCATGCAGACACAGGGAGAATGTGCAGACTCTGCACAGACAGTGACCCAAGCCAGGAATGGAACCTGGGTCCCTGCACAGTGCTAACCATTGTGCCAGTTGTTTGAATTTTTGTGCCCTCTATCCTGGCCCATTAAATTCATTTCTACATGTTTCCGATGAAGTCTCTCAAAGTGAAAGTCTTTGTGAATCAACCATCCCCATTTTGATTGAGCACTAGCCAGGGCTCCTTGGGGTACCAGGAGAATATTTTTTCAATATTCAAAACAAATATCAAAACTGCAATGAAATTTGAAACTCAGGGCTGAGATTTTTTGATGGGACCTTGAAGACCCACCACCAGGGCCAAAAGCAGGAGGTAACCTCATTCTGCTGGACCACTGGATCCTAGACTAGCATCTTGCTGGTGGCAGCCAATTAAGAGAGTGTTGCGGGGATTGCTGCCCAATTGAGGGTGGTGGCCCACCCCAAACAGCTGTTGACTCAGTCAAAGAGCTGGCGGCTCAGCAGCCTCAGTGACCCCTCCAGTGATGGCCATTGCTGAGGCTGTATGATCAGGGAGATGAAGGGTCCTCATTGACAGGATTCCCTTTGGTTGGGGATGGTTAAACCGTGGTTGGTGGGGAGGGGAGGGGAGGTGGGGGGAAACCTTGTTATGAAGTGGTGACATCATTGCTATAGGGGCAACCATTTCTGCAAAGAGGATGGTTCCAATGTGGACCATGGAACACCCATCAAGGAGGGCGCCCTTCCTCGAACATAGTCATGGCAGGAACAAAGAACAAAGAACAGTACAGCACAGGAAACAGGCCCTTCGGCCCTCCAAGCCTGTGCCGCTCCTTGGTCCAACTAGACCAATCGTTTGTATCCCTCCATTCCCAGGCTGGAGGGATACAAACTCAGGAGACTCAGGAGGTCAACAGAAATCCTCAAAGCATCCTTTAAGTGGTCACTGGTCTATTGAATAGCTCAATGTCTTTTCCAGCCCCAGCCCAGTCACAATGAGATCAAAGAAATCCAACCCCTGATCCAATAACTGCCCATGTAAAGAAATGTCATCGAATCATTTGGCTGACTCTCTTAGTGACAAGTTGACAACTAATTGTGACTGGCTCCCTAATCAGAGGAGATAGTCCATCTCTTGTCACTCTGCTGAAACCCTTCATAATTCAAAAACTTATACTCACCTCCTCTGCTCCAGTGCAATTAGGTCCAAGTATTTCATCCTACACCCGAAATTTCCCCAGTATCAGAGCGAACATCCTTTCTAGGTTGTTGCTGTCAGGTTTATGCAATAACCTAAATTTATTGTTCAAAGTATCGGTGAAAAAGTAAAAGAAATTGCATTTATTTCACTTATTGAACTTACAGGGAAGATATCCAATCTTCAATCCTGGGAGATTCCAGTATCTGGCCGAATGCATCATTTGTCCGACCTTTATCCTGAGAGGCTTTTATTA
>NW_027594252.1:0-20034 GCF_964213995.1 Mustelus asterias | reverse complement strand
GTGTGCCAGTGTGTGTGAGTGCCAGTGTGTGTGTGAGTGCCAGTGTGTGTGTGTGTGCCAGTGTGTGTGTGTGAGTGCCAGTGTGTGTGTGTGAGTGCCAGTGTGTGTGTGTGAGTGCCAGTGTGTGTGTGTGAGTGCCAGTGTGTGTGTGAGTGCCAGTGTGAGTGCCAGTGTGTGTGTGTGAGTGCCAGTGTGTGTGTGTGAGTGCCAGTGTGTGTGTGAGTGCCAGTGTGTGTGAGAGTGTCAGTGTGTGTGAGAGTGTCAGTGTGTGTGAGAGTGTCAGTGTGTGTGAGAGTGTCAGTGTGTGTGTGTGTCAGTGTGTGTGTGAGTGTCAGTGTGTGTGTGAGTGTCAGTGTGTGTGTGAGTGTCAGTGTGTGTGTGAGTGTCAGTGTGTGTGTGAGTGTCAGTGTGTGTGTGAGTGTCAGTGTGTGTGAGTGTGTGTGTGTGAGTGTCAGTGTGTGTGAGTGTCAGTGTGTGTGAGTGTCAGTGTGTGTGAGTGTCAGTGTGTGTGTGTGTCAGTGTGTGTGTGTGTCAGTGTGTGTGTGAGTGTCAGTGTGTGTGTGTGAGTGTCAGTGTGTGTGTGAGTGCCAGTGTGTGTGAGAGTGCCAGTGTGTGTGAGAGTGTCAGTGTGTGTGAGAGTGTCAGTGTGTGTGAGAGTGTCAGTGTGTGTGAGAGTGTCAGTGTGTGTGAGAGTGTCAGTGTGTGTGTGAGTGTCAGTGTGAGTGTCAGTGTGTGTGTGAGTGTCAGTGTGTGTGTGAGTGTCAGTGTGTGTGTGTGAGTGTCAGTGTGTGTGGGTGTCAGTGTGTGAGTGCCAGTGTGTGTGTGAGTGCCAGTGTGTGTGTGAGTGCCAGTGTGTGTGTGAGTGCCAGTGTGTGTGTGAGTGCCAGTGTGTGTGTGAGTGCCAGTGCCAGTGTGTGTGTGAGTGCCAGTGTGTGTGTGTGTGTGAGTGCCAGTGTGTGTGTGTGTGTGAGTGCCAGTGTGTGTGTGTGTGTGAGTGCCAGTGTGTGTGTGTGTGTGAGTGCCAGTGTGTGTGTGTGAGTGCCAGTGTGTGTGTGTGAGTGCCAGTGTGTGTGTGTGAGTGCCAGTGTGTGTGTGTGAGTGCCAGTGTGTGTGTGTGTCAGTGTGTGTGTGAGTGTCAGTGTGTGTGTGTGAGAGAGACTGACTGCCTGTGCATGTGTGTCTGTGTCTGTCTGACTGTGTTACTGTGTTGTCTGTCTGTCTGTCTGACTGTGTGTTACTGTGTTGTGTGTCTGTCTGTCTGACTGTGTGTTACTGTGTTGTGTGTCTGTCTGTCTGACTGTGTGTTACTGTGTTGTGTGTGTTGTCAGGTGGGGGCTGTGTGAACCTGGTTGCAAAGTGAAATGTGACGAATTGAACCCAACTGCTCGCGAATCTTGCTCTGTGATCAACCTATTTCTAAGCTCTGGCAGATTGACTTCCCTACAGAGAGGGCTGAGAGGAGGGGAGCGGGGGGATTCCTGCGGTCCATTCGCTGCAGCCTTGCACCTTGGAGACAAGGCTGGAGTTGAATTGTGTTCGAGTCCGAGCTGATCCTGTGAGAGGGCGTTGGGTCATTATTAAAGAGATGTGTGTTTCAGGCTGGGTCAGTATAATCGGACTTCTCTGAAATCCCTCTGTCCTGCCGGCCGGCTGAATTTAAAATAGCGAGGGGGGATTTGATAGAGAACTGCTGTCCCACAGAGGGGCGGGAATTGAAATCCGATGATTTAGAGGAAGCTAAGCGAATGTCACTCACTCTCCCTGATGCTCACTAACACTGGCCTTGTAGTGGAGTCTAATTTATACTAAACCTGACACCAGCCCACTGTTAAAGAATCCAGGTCCAAGACCTCTCGTGCTGTGAGGAATGCCATTGAGGGTTTTCCGAATAACGGAGAGTGTGAGAGAGAAATGAAGGAATGATTTGGAGCAAGATTTTCCCGGTGTCTGTCCTTCTCTCCCTTGGTGTGAGTCTAAGTGAAGCATAACCCAGCCCCAGTTCAAAACCAGTTGTCACAGAGTCCTCACCGACACCACATTCAGCCTCTCTCTCTCTCTCACGGCAGCTGATGTCTCTTCAGTCAGAGACCACCTTGTTGGCACAGTAACATTTTATAATTGCAGTATCCAAACTGGGAAAATGTCCCACCATCTCCCACATCTCCAAAACAGAACACCAAGCTGTACTCTATTACAGGTTCCATTGAAACAACAGCAAGTGGAGTCTTTGGTGTTGTCAATGCAGCCTCCCCGAAAGCCCGTTTTTCAGCCGTTTGGCTTGTTCTGAAGTTGCTGACATTCTGGGTCTGTAAATGTGAATAACCTGGGTTGTTTAATCATTCACCAGCCTTCATCACAGAGAGAGAGAGGGGGTCACAGTCTGATCGCTCAGGGCTCCCTGTATCAAGATAAGCATCAACAACCCAGCAGGAGTCAATGTATCAGAGTTAAACCGATGGTTAGGGATTGGGGGGGTGGTGGGGGGGAGAGAGAGAACCCGAGACAAAGAGGAGAAACTCATAACCTGACCCTCCAGAGTGTTGTAATCTCTGGTTGCAGGATCTTTCCAGCAGTCAGGCAGCCACAGAAGTCTGAGAGAGGGAAAGTGTATCTTTCCCAGCTTTCGGACCCGGGGGACCCCATTAACCACCAGCGAGCAGAGCAGAGACCCCACGCTTTGCAGTGGCTTGTCAGGCAGTGCAGACCCACAAACAGCTGCTCCAGATATACAGAGTAAGAAGTTTAACACCAGGTTAAAGAGCAGATATACAGACCAGCCCACCTGCCTGCTGCAGACAGACCTCTTCCCACTCTCCACCCCTCCAGCCCCACGCTCGCTCATTCAGCCACACCATGGGGCTGGGGGGTTCCTCATTCCCTCTACCTCTGAAAATATAATTCTTCCTCAACTCTGCAATCTGTCGATGGTTATTTTTTTATAAATTTACACCCTTGATGTTGGACTTTTCCATGTCCATCAAAACCCCTTTGTAATTCTCATAAAGGGTGACGAGGTGGTGGGCAGCGACAGTCCCATCCTGTAAAATGGATTTTGTAAACTCTTCTATACACCTGGTCTCTTTTCTAAAGAACCCCAGCCTTTGCTGAGTGTGTCCCAGGATCAACTTTGTAAATTACTTTTTGCACTTTCTCCATACCCTTTCTGTAAGTATGGACACTCCGACTGTGCACACAGTTAATGTTGGGTCTCGTTGTTCCATATGAATTTAACATTAATTTCCTCCTTCAGTATTTTATTGCTCTGGAACAAACACCAGCACTTGTTTGCACTTTTTACCTCCAGTGTCCCCAGACTGGTTTGCCACAGGGCTGAGGGTCACAAACTGTCCTGACAACCACAAAGCCACCTCCTCCTTCCCCAGATAACATGAATTGGTGATCTCAGCCAAACTTCCTCCAGGTTTTTGTGCGGGTTCCTTTGCCACGTTGCCCCTTACCCTGATCCAAATGTCAAAAAGCAGGAACAGACCCTCTCCCTGTAAAGGGAGGGGGAATTGGGCAAATGACCAGTCTTGTGAGGGGAGAGGAGATGTGCGCTGGCCAGTGGGGTACGGTTTCTTTCCCAGGTGTGTTTTAGCTGTAGGGTACACACCACGACTGCATTCTGATGCTGCTCAATAGTTTTGGGTGCGTCTCAGTGGGTAAGGAAGATGCCGAGACTGCAGAAGATTCTGTACATTATTGTAATTTGAACTGTAGATGATACTGATCTGTTTAGTATTTGAATGTAGCACATTCTGGCATCTGAAATAAATGGATCTTGGTGATTACGAAACAGAGACACACGATGGGCCACTTCATTACCCCTTCCTCTCGGCACAGATTGTGGATCATGGCAGCATTTCACACACACGGTCTCTACTACATCTGCTTTGGAGAGAGCGCAAAGCAGGTTCACCAGGATGTTGCCTCGTCTCGAGGGTGTCGGCTCTGAGGAGATTGAATAAATTAGGATTGTTTTCACTGGAAAGACGGAGGCTGAGGGGAGTCCTGATAGAGGTCTATAGAATGATGAGAGGCACAGACAGGGTGGATAGTGTCAATTACACGGGGGGGGGGGGCACAGGTTCAGGGTGAGAGGGGACAGTTTAAGGGAGATGTGCGGGGGAAGGTGGGTGCCTGGAACGCACTGTCAGAGATGGTGGTGGAAGCAGACACATTAACAATATTTAAGAAGCATCTGGATGGGTAGATGAACGGGGAGGGAATAGAGGGATACAGACCGAGTAAAGGCAGAAGCTTTTTATTTCGTAGTTAAGTGCAGGGTCCTCTGCTGTACTTTGTATTAATCCGATTTCCAAAGTGTGACTACACAGATGGGAGAAAGAGTGGCCCTCTCTCCCCTTGAAGAGTATTGGGGGTGTAGGAATAGGGTTAAGAGAGAAATCAGGAGGGCAAAAAGGGGACACAAAATTGTTTTAGCAGAGAAGTCAGTGGTGGTGGAGGCAAACTCAATAGGGTCTTTTAAGAGATTCCTGGATGAGTACATGGAGCTTAATAGGATGGAGGGTTATAGGTAGGTCTAAAAGGTAGGGATATGTTCGGCACAACTTGTGGGGCCGAAGGGCCTGTTTTGTGCTGTAGTTTTTCTATGTTTCTATAAGGCAAAGGAGAATCCAAAGAGCTTCTACAAATACATAAAGGGCAAAAGAGTAACAAGGGAGAGTAGAGCCTCTTAAGGATCAACAAAGTCATCTATGTGCGGATCCACAAGAGATGGGTGAGATCCTAAATGAATATTTCTCATCAGTATTTATTGTTGAGAAAAGCATGGATGTTAGGGAACTTGGGGAAATAAATAGTGATGTCTTGAGGAGTGTACATATTACAGGAAAGGAGGTGCTGGAAGTCTTAAAGCGCATCAAGGTAAATATCCCCAGGACCTGATGAAGTGTATCCTAGAGGGCATTGTGGGAGGCTAGGGAGGAAATTGTGGGTCTCCCAGCAGAGATATTTGAATCATTGATAGTCACAGGTAAGGTTCCTGAGGATTGGCAAATGTTGTGCCTTTGTTTAAAAGCACTGATCCCTGAGGCACACCTGTGGCCAGCGGTGTGCCTCAGGGATCAGTGCTGGGCCCACTGGTATTTGTCATTTATATTAATGATTTGGATGAGAATATAGGAGGCATGGTTAGTAAGTTTGCAGATGACACCAAGATTGATGGCATAGTGGACAGTGAAGGAAGTTATCTCGGATTGCAATGGGATCTTGATCAATTGGGCCAGTGGGCTGACGAATGGCAGATGGAGTTTAATTTAGATAAAAGCGAGGTGATGCATTTTGGTAGATTGAACCAGGGCAGGACTTACTCAGTTAATGGTAGGGTGTTGGGGAGAGTTACAGAACAGAGATCTAGGGGTACATGTTCATAGCTCCTTGAAAGTGGAGTCACAGGTGGACAGAGTGGTGAAGAAGGCATTCGGCATGCTTGGTTTCATCGGGCAGAACATTGAATACAGGAGTTGGGACGTCTTGTTGAAGTTGTACAAGACATTGGTAAGGCCACATTTGGAATACTGTGTGCAATTCTGGTTACCCTATTATAGAAAGGATATTATTAAACTAGAAAGAGTGCAGAAAAGATTTACTAGGATGCTACTGGGACTTGATGGATTGAGTTATAAGGAGAGGCTGAATAGACTGGGACTTTTTTCTCTGGAGCGTAGGAGGCTGAGGGGTGATCTTATAGAGGTCTATAAAATAATGAGGGGCACAGATCAGCTGGATAGTCAACATCTTTTCCCAAAGGTAGGGGAGTCTAAAACCAGAGGGCATAGGTTTAAGGTGAGAGGGGAGAGAGACAAAAGTGTCCACAGGGGCATTTTTTCCACACAGACGGTGGTGAGTGTCTGGAACAAGCTGCCAGAGGTAGTAGTAGAGGTGAGTATAATTTTGTCTTTTAAAAAGCGTTTAGACAATTACATGGATAAGATGGGTATAGAGGGATATGGGCCAAATGCGGGCAATTGGGACTGGCTTAGGGGTTTAAAAAAGGACAGCATGGATAAGTTGGGCCAAAGGGCCTGTTTCCATGCTGTAAACCTCTATGATACCCGGGCAACATATCCCAATGTTCACTGGAGTTTAGATTAAGTGGGGGGGGGGGTCTCATAGAAATCTATAAAATTCCAACAGGACTGGATAGGTAGGTGCAGGAAGGATGTTCCCGATGGTGGGGGGAGTCCAAAACCAGGAGTCAGTCTGAGGACTCAGGGTAGACCATTTAGGATAGAGATGAGAAATGTCTTCACCCAGAGAGTGGTGAGCTTGTGGAATTTGCTACCACAGGAAGTAGTTGAAGCCAAAACATTTTTAAGCAATTAGATACAGCTCGTGGGCAAAGGGAATCAAAGGATATTGGGACGGGATCGAGTTGGATGATCAACCATGATCATATTGAATAGGAGCAGGTTCGAAGGGCCGAGTGGCCTCCTCCTGCTTCAATCATGGCGAGAGGAACGTGTACACACAACTCAGTTAAATATGGCAAACTTTCCCCAAGACAAAACTCCACTTGCCACCAGTCCCCGAGTTGAGACGGCTAGCCCCCTCTGTCCCTTAGACCTGCCTCCACCTCCCCTCACGTATCTGGCTGATGTGAACTGATCGGTGGATCAGGGCAGACTGCAATTTCCCAAATTAACACCAGTTCTCAAACCATCACACATCTTCAGTCAATATTCATTTTATTCAAAGTTATAAAGACAAGGTACAGTAAATACGCAAAGTATTCCAAATATTTACAACATCAGAGAATACACAAACTATTCAATCCTCGAGATTGAACGAATCAATTATCTCAGAAGGGAAGACAGTGGGAATTCTGTGGAAGGATGATTGCTGATCTGCCAGGGCTTTGGGTTTTATTGAGGGATTCCCGCAGAGTTGGCCGTGCTCTGTTGTCCTCCAGACCGAGGGAGGTATTAAACACAGGGTGAACTGCTCAGGGGTCCAATAACAGAGGCCGGTGTTCGACTCACCTTCGAGATAAATCAGCTCACATTTCCTCAACCTCAGACAGGACCAGGGATATTCCTGGCAACATCTCGACTTGGGAGCACAGGGGGAAGTCCTGCCCTCAAATCGGAATAGCACAATCCTCACTCCGTTAGGAAACGAGATGTCTCTCACACACACACAGTCCCAGCAAGGACTCAGCCACCTGGGTCTATGAGACATGGGGAGATGGGAGGCAAATGGCCCCAATGCCACAGGGACATGATGGAGTGGAGAAGACAATAAAGAACAGGAAGATTTCACAGGGACATTAAGCTTCGAGTGTAACAGATTGTGCGGATTCGAGGTGCGAATACTGCAGCAGTGGGATGTGAGAAACTGTCTCGATGGCAGTGGAAAGGAGGTGGTGAAGCGGAGATAGCCTGTCCCCGGACTCAGCTGTGATCCAGCTGGCGATACAGTTTAATGGTTATTAACTGCACCTCTGGATCTCCGCTCTGGAGGTCTAACGCTTGCAGCATCGTCTTCAGAGCTGCTTTCAGGTCCCCGAGCTCCATCTGTTCTTTGCCTCTCTCCACCAGCCTCTCATATTCACCCAGCACAAGCTTCACCTGGTGGCCTGCCTCGTTCCTGGTGATCAGCCGTCCTGCTGCCTTGCTGAAGGTCTCCAGCTGCTCGCCAGAACCCAGTTCCGAGTCAAATGTCCCAGACTGTTCCCCCTCGCTGTCAGCCCTCTCACTGCTCCCGGTCATCAGCGAGCTGCTCGAACCGGTCACCCCCTCGTCACTGCTGCCCGTCCCCAGCTCCGAGGCTGGCCCGTCAGCCCGTGTTCCTTCCTCAGAGCCTCCTCCTGACTGTCTCGGACTGCGGTCACTGGTCAGCCCGCCAGCACTCTCCTCTGCATCATTATCTGTCTCACCCTCATCGGCATTCGGGGCACCCACACTGTCAGGGGCAGTGTTATCCAGATCCTCCGCATCATCCAGATCCTCCGCATCATCCAGATCCTCCGCATCATCCAGATCCTCCGCATCATCCATAACCTGGCTGATTATAGAGCGCCTGGAAGCCACCGAGCGATTCCCGCTTTTGTTCAGGACAGCGGCGAGGGGCGACATGGATCCTTTTGGGGTGGAAGCAGCTGGAATGGTGAAAGCCTTCACCATTGGACTGCTGGCAAACTCTGGGGCTCGAGGCCGGAAGCCCCCCTCGGTTTCCTCCCCCTCACTGTCACTGGCAATCACTCTCCCCCGGCATCTCTTCCAGGGCTGCACAATGTCGGAGGAATCTGCTTCCACACTGCTGGGAAACTCCATATCCAGGGACACAGCCTGCTGCTCCGCCTGGCCTAGCTGTGCCTCTATCGAGGAGCACGAGTCACCCTCGGTCGGCACTTTGGTTTCAGTCAGCCGGTCGGAATCCACGCCCTCCCCCTCCTCCATCGTCTCCTCCAACATCAAGTTGAACCCAGACTCAAAGAGGGGTTTGGAGTCAGGAGAAGGAGCCTCAAAGTCAGGGGAAAGAGCCTCGGAGGCAGACCATTCACACTCAGACTCACCGCCCCGGCCCTCGCTCGATAGCAGCTGCAGGCCGTTGTGAAGGAGCGGGGAGGAGAGTACGCTGCCAGAGGTGGGTAACTGGCACACAGCGGGCCCTGGCTCTGCGATGAGAGAGTCGCCCCCAACACCGCCATCCTCCTCAGCTGTACCGGTGTCAGCTGGTGACAGGGAGCTGTCCAACAGCACCACGCTGGTGCCCTGCTCCCCCAACTCCAGGGGCAGCTCAGCTAACCTACAGCTCAGGTCCAGCACTTCATCCGCCGTCCCCTTATCGATCGACTGTGTCAAATCCACGATGACTGGAGCGTGGGGAGAGACGGCATTTCCAGCCCGTACAGGCAGCGGGTCCCTGGGAGACTGCAGCTGTGTTCTGGACAATTCTTCTCCGTGACCTGCAGGAGGAAAAACAACCCCCAAGGTGTTAAAACACAAAGGCACATTAACACATTCTGGCAGGTTTCTCTCGGCAATCTGCAATGCTGAGGGAGAGAGAATCCCAAAGCAACATTCAACCTTCCCTCTGAGGAGAAGGGAAAGCAAGTTTAACATTTCTACAGGACAGCAACGTCTGAAACATGTTCACTTCCAGAATATCCACAAACAACAAGAACTGGAGAATCTGAAGGATGAATATTAGCCCAGGAAATACAAAATCAAATTCCCTGGGGAACGGTCCCAGCGCCCCCCCCCCCAGGGGAACGGTCCCAGCGCCCCCCCCCCCCTTCACCCCAGGGGAACGGTCCCAGCCCCCCCCCCCCCCCCCCCCCCCCCCCGGGAACGGTCCCAGCGCCCCCCCCCCCCCCCCCCTTCACCCCAGGGGAACGGTCCCAGCCCCCCCCCCTGCCCCCCACAGGAACAGTCCCAGCCCCCCCCCTCACCCCCGGGGAACAGTCCCAGCCCCCCCCCCCTGCCCCCCACAGGAACAGTCCCAGCCCCCCCCCCTCACCCCCGGGGAACGGTCCCAGCCCCCCCTGCCCCCCACAGGAACAGTCCCAGCCCCCCCCCTCACCCCAGGGGAACAGTCCCAGCCCCCCCCCCTGCCCCCCACAGGAACAGTCCCAGCCCCCCCCCCTCACCCCCGGGGAACGGTCCCAGCCCCCCCTGCCCCCCCACAGGAACAGTCCCAGCCCCCCCCCCCCCTCACCCCCGGGGAATGGTTCCAGCCCCCCCCCCCCCCCCCCCACGGGAACAGTCCCAGCTCTCTCTTCCCCCCCCCCCCTCCCCCTCCCCCCACGGGAACAGTCCCAGCTCTCTCTTCCCCCCCCCCCCCTCACCCCAGGGGAACAGTCCCAACCCCCCCACAGGAACAGTCCCAGCTTCCCCCCCCCCGCCCCCCCCCAGGGGAACGGTCCCAGCTCCTCCAATCTATCCACAGAACTGAAGTTCCTCTTTGTGGAACCGTTCTCATCTTTCTCTCTCTCTCTCCCATCTTTCCTAAAGTGTGGCGTCCGAAACTGGACCCAATATTCCCGCTCGCTGAACAGGCGTTTTATAATATCGGTACAACAGAAGAATCAGCAGAAATGGGTAATTTTCTGGTTGCCGCAGGGATCAGTGCCGCAGGGATCAGTGCCGCAGGGATCAGTGCCGCAGGGATCAGTGCCGCAGGGATCAGTGCCGCAGGGATCAGTGCCGCAGGGATCAGTGCCGCAGGGATCAGTGCCGCAGGGATCAGTGCCGGGACCTTTCACTGTTCACAATTTACATCAATAACTTGGACAAAGGGCGGGTCACTAAATTTGCCAATGATATAACGATAGGAAAGTCAGTGGTGAAGAAAACATAAGGAGGCTACAGAGGGATATAGATGGGTTGAGTGAGGGGGAAATCTCTGGCAAATGGGAGTATGAGGTGGGCAAATGAAATTGTCCATTTTGGCAGAAAGTGTGAAAAGGTTTCTTATCTGAATGGGGAGAGATTACAGAGCTCGGAGGCAGAGGGATCTGGGCACCTTAGAGCATAAGGAAAGCCAATAGAATGTGGTGGTTTATTGTGAGGGGAATAGATTACAACGGTTAGTTAGGGAGGTTATACTGCAGTTGTCCGGGGCGTTGGTGAGACCACATCTAGAGTATTGTGGACAGTATTGGTCTCGTTATTTAAGGAAAGATGGAAATGTGTTAGGAACAGTTCAGAGAAGGTTCACTGGACTAACACCAGGAACGGGCTGACTGTCTTATGAGGAAAGGTTGGAGAAGTTAGGTTTGTATCCGCTGGTGTTTAGAAGAGTGAGCGGTGACTTGATTGAAACTTTTCAGATCCCGAGTGGGTATTGATAGGGCGGATGTGGAGGGAATCTTAGAATAGAATCATAGAATCCCAACAGTACAGAAAGAGGCCATTCAGCCCATCGAGTCTGCACCGACCACAATCCCACCCAGGCCCTATTCCTATAACCCCACACATTTACCCTGCTAATTCCCCTGACACTAAGGGACAATTTAGCACAGCCAATCCACATAACCCGCATATCTTTGGAGCGTGGGAGGAAACCGGAGCACCCGGAGGAAACCCAAGCCGACACGGGGAGAATGTGCAAACTCCACACAGACAGTGACCCGAGGCCGGAATCGAACCCGGGTCCCTGGCCCATGAGGCAGCAGTGCTAACCACCGTGCCACCCTCTTGTGGAAGAATCTAGAAATAGGGGTCACCCACGTATGATAGACGGGGAGAATTACTTTCTCTCAGAAGGTGGAGAGTCTCTGGAACTTTCTTCCCCAAAATGCAGTGGGAGCAGAGTCTTTGAATATTAAGGCAGAGTTAGATAAATCCTCGATTAATGAGGGGGCGAAAGGTCATCGGGGGTCAGCAGGGATGTGAGGATGAGGTTCCAATCAGCCCTGATTTTACTGAATGGGGGAACAGGCTCGAGGGGCTGAATGGCCTTCCTGCTCCAAATTTATCTGTTTCCCCCATTTTTTTAATTCTATATTCCTACGAATAAAGGCCAATATAGTCTATGCTTTGTTACCCGCTCTCTCCATCTCTCCTGCTACTGTCAATGATCAACACAGGTCTGTACCGGCACCTCCTCTACAATGGCACCCTTTATATTGTCTCTCCTTGATCTTTCCACCGATTCCTGCTCTTCTACAGAATACTTCAATTGGATCTTTTACACCCATGAGGGGGCAGATGGGGCGTCAGTTTAATGTCACATCCTGTCACTCACTCAGCTCCCTCCCTCAGTGCTGCCTGAGACTCGAAGCCCTGACAGTCTGACTTGAGGATGAGAGTGGCACTCACTGTGCCTCCATCCAACAGCCTGCCCAGACAGCCAAAGGGGAACCCAAACCAGAGTACTGGCTGCCTCATGGCACCAGTAGGAGTATTTTTCTTAATGTTAAACTGCGAAGGAGTCTGGGAAGGGTTTTTTTCAAACTTTAAAAGTCAGTTACCTGGGAGGATCACCCTCATTGTTCCAGTGGAGCAAGTAGAGAGGGAATGATTAGTGGCAGGAGTGCTGGTGAGAGATTTATTTATTTAGTCAGTTAGTGTGGTATTTTTGCAGGAGTATTTTTCTTAATTTTAAACTGAAAACCGGAAGTGGGCTGCTAAGGAGTCTGGGAAGGGTTTTTAAGCGCGTGAAGTATAAAAGGGGGGCTGCAGTATACAGCGGGCAGCGTCGGGAGCGGGCAGGGGAGTGAGCAGGGAGCAGAGTGAGAGCTATAAGGGCTTTGGCTCACAGGGCTTCGGGGGACAGGGGTGAGTTTTAATTCTTGTTTACTTTTCTCTGTGTACCTTGGTATAAAGGGTCAAATATGAGTGTGAAGCCAGTGTGTTGTTCCCAGTGTAGGATGTGGGAGGTCCTGGAGGCACCTGGCCTCCCGGACATCCACATCTGAGAGGGGTGTGTCGAGCTGCGGTTCCTGAGGGACCGTGTTAAGGAGCTGGAACTGCAGCTCGAGGATCTTAGGCTGATGAGGGAGAATGAGGAGGTGATAGACAAGAGCTATCATCAGGAGGTCACACCAGGGCCACGGGTGGAGGCCAAGTGGGTGACGGCCAGGAAGGGTAAAGCTCGGGTGATTGAGAGCACCCCGGTGGGTGTGCCCCTACACAACAAGTACTCCTGCCTGAGTACTGCTGGGGGGGACAGCCCGGCTGGGGGAAGCAGCAGTGGCCGTGTCTCCAGAGTGGAGTCCGGCCCTGTAACTCAGAGGGCTAAGGAAAAGAGGAGGAAGGCAGTGTTAATCGGGGACTCGACAGTAAGGGGGTCGGACAGGCGTTTTTGCGGAGGCAGGCGGGAGTCTCGCATGGTGGTCTGCCTCCCTGGGGCCGGGATCCAGGATGTCGCTGGTCGACTTCCAGAAATCCTGAGGGGGGAGGGAGAGGAGCCAGAGGTAGCGGTACATATTGGTACCGCTGATGTGGGAAGGAAGGGGGAAGGGAACATGAAAAGAGAGTATAGGGAATTAGGGAGACAGCTGAGAAGGAGGAAAGCAAAGGTAGTAATCTCGGGATTGCTGCCTGTGCCACGGGAGGGTGAGGGCAGGAATGGAGTGAGGTGGAGGATGAATGTGTGGCTGAGGGACTGGTGCAGGGGGCAGGGATTCAGGTTCCTGGACCATTGGGACCTCTTTAGGGGCAGGTGTGACCTGTACACAAAAAACGGGTGGCACTTGAATCCCAGGGGGACCAATATCCTGGCGGGAAGGTTGGCTAAGGCTACTGGGGAGAGTTTAAACTAGATAGGTTGGGGGTAGGGGATCGAGACGAGGTGACTGGGAGCGAGGAAGTTAGCTCGCAAACAGAGAAGCGTTATAGACAGTGCAAGAGGGAGGATGGACGGGAGATAGAGAAGGGGAGAGCTCAGACCAAAGGATTGAGATGTGTTTACTTTAATGCCAGGAGTACAGTGAATAAAGGGGATGAGCTCAGAGCGTGGATCGATGCCTGGAAGTGTGATGTGGTGGCCATTACGGAGACTTGGATGTCTCAGGGACAGGACTGGATACTCTAGGTGCCGGGATTCAGATGTTTCAGGAAGGACAGGGAGGGAGGCAAGAGAGGGGGTGGAGTGGAACTGCTGATCAGGGATAGTGTCACAGCTGTAGAGAAGGTGTATGCTGTGGAGGGATTGTCTCCAGAGTCCCTGTGGGTGGAAGTTCGGAGTGGGAAGGGGTCGATCACTTTGCTGGGAGTTTTCTATAGGCCGACCAATAGTGACAGGGAGGTGGAGGAGCGGATAGGGAAACAGATCCTGGAGAGTTACAATAATAGCAGAGTTGTTGTGATGGGAGACTTTAATTTCCCAAACATAGATTGGAATATCCCGAGGGTAAGGGGATTGGATGGGGAGGAGTTCGTTAGGTGTGTTCAGGAGGGTTTCCTGACACAGCATGTGGACAAGCCTACAAGAGGAGAGGCTGTACTTGATCTGATACTGACCAATGAGCCTGGACAGGTGTCAAATCTCTCGGTGGGAGAGCATCTTGGGGATAGCGATCATAACTCTATCTCCTTTATGCTTGCATTGGAAAAAGAGAGGATCAGGCAAGCTAGGAAAGCGTTTATATGGAGTAAGGGGAAATATGAAGACATAAGGCAGCAAATTAGAGGAGTAAATTGGAAGGAGGTATTCTCGGGGAAATCTACTGAAGAGAGGTGGCAGTTTTTCAAGGAATGTCTGGAGTTCTACAGGACAATGTTCTGAGCAGACAGGGAGGAGTTGGTAGGTTAAAGGAACCGTGGTGCACGAAAGCTGTGCGGGACCTAGTCGAGAAGAAAAGGAAAGCATACAAAAGGTTCAGAGAGTTTGGCAAAGATAGGGATCTAGATGAGTATACGGCTTGTAGGAAAGGATTAAAGAAGGAAATTAGGAGAGCCAGAAGGGGTCACGAGAAGGTCTTGGCAAGTAGAATTAAGGAAAACCCTAAGGCGTTCTATAAATATGTGAAGAGTAAAAGGATGAGACGTGAAGGAATAGGGCCTATAAAAGGTGAAGGCGGGAAAATCAGTACGGAACCAGTAGAAATGGCAGAGGTGCTTAATGAGTATTTTGCCTCGGTTTTCACAGAGGAGAAGGACCTGGGTGGATGTACTGCGGGCTTGCGGTGGACTGAAAAGATTGAGCATGTGGACTTTAAGAAAGAGGTTGTGCTGGAATCTTTGAATGGCATCAAGATAGATAAGTCGCCGGGTCCGGATGGGATGTACCCCAGGTTACTGTGGGAGGCGAGGGAAGAGATTGCAGAGACTCTGGCGATGATCTTTGCATCTTCGATGGAGACGGGAGAGGTTCCGGAGGATTGCGGATGTGGTTCCTATTTTCAAGAAGGGGAATAGGGATAGCCCAGGAAATTACCGACCGGTGAGTCTAACCTCAGTGGTTGGTAAGCTGATGGAGAAGATCCTGAGGGACAAGATTTATGAGCATTTAGAGAGGTTTAGTATGCTCAAGAATACTCAGCATGGCTTTGTCAAAGGCAGATCGTGCCTTTCGAGCCTGGTGGAGTTCTTCGAAAATGTGACTAAACACATTGACGAAGGGAAAGCGGTAGATGTGGTTTATATGGATTTTAGCAAGGCATTCGATAAGGTTCCCCCATGCAAGGCTTCTGGAAAAAGTGAGAGGGTATGGGATCCAAGGGGCTGCTGCCCTGTGGATCCAGAACTGGCTTGCCCAAAGGAGGCAGAGAGTGTGTATAGATGGGTCTTTTTCTAATTGGAGGTCGGTCACCAGTGGTGTGCCCCAGGGATCTGTTCTGGGACCCTTGCTGTTTGTCATTTTCATAAATGACCTGGATGAGGAAGTGGAGGGATGGGTTGGTAAGTTTGCCGATGACACGAAGGTTGGTGGGGTTGTGGATTGTCTGGAGGGATGTCAGAAGTTACAGAGGGACATAGATAGGATGCAAGACTGGGTGGAGAAGTGGCAGATGGACTTCAACCCTGATAAGTGCGTAGTGGTCCATTTTGGCAGGTCAAATGGGATGAAGGAGTACAATATTAAGGGAAAGACTCTGAGTACTGTAGAGGATCAGAAGGACCTTGGGGTCCGGGTCCATAGGACTCTAAAATCGGCCCCACAGGTGGAGGAGGTGGTTAAGAAGGCGTATGGTGTGCTGGCCTTTATCAATCGAGGGATTGAGTTTCGGAGTCTGGGGATAATGATGCAGCTATGTAAGACCCTCGTCAGACCCCACTTGGAGTTCTGTGCTCAGTTCTGGTCGCCTCATTACAGGAAGGATGTGGAAAAGATTGAAAGGGTGCAGAGGAAATTTACAAGGATGTTGCCTGGATTGAGTGGCATGCCTTACGAGGATAGGCTGAGGGAGCTCGGTCTTTTCTCCTTGGAGAGACGTAGGATGAGAGGAGACCTAATAGAGGTATATAAGATGTTGAGAGGCATAGATCGGGTGGACTCTCAGAGGCTTTTTCCCAGGGTGGAAATGGCTGCTACGAGAGGACACAGGTTTAAGGTGCTCGGGGTTAGGTACAGGGGAGATGTTAGGGAGAAGTTTTTCACACAGAGGGTGGTGGGCGAGTGGAATCGGCTGCCGTCAGTGGTGGTGGAGGCAAACTCAATAGGGTCTTTTAAGAGACTCCTGGATGAGTACATGGGACTTAATAGGATGGAGGGTTATAGGTAGGCCTAAAAGGTAGGGATATGTTCGGCACAACTTGTGGGGCCGAAGGGCCTGTTTTGTGCTGTAGTTTTCTGTTTCTATGTTAACATTGTGCCCAACTGAATAATGACGACCGGGCAGTAGAAGTCTGCAACTCTCTCCTACAACAGGAAGTAACTCGGAGCTCAGTTACCTTTCGAGCGTCAGCTTGCTGGATTTTAGCTAGCTGAGGGAGATATGTTGTGAAGTTGCCTGCGTTGGACTGGGGTGGGCACAGCAAGTAGTCTCACAACACCAGGTTAAAGTCCAACAGGTTTATTTGGTAGCGCGAGCTTTCGGGGCATTGCTCCTTCATTTGGTGAATTGCCACTCACCTGATGAAGGGGCAACGTTCTGAAAGCTTGTGCTACCAAATAAACCTGTTGGACTTTAACCCGGTGTTGTGAGGCTACTGACTAAGGGAGATATGGAAGCAGGGTAGGTGGGATGTGTTAGCCACCACCTCAGTGAATGACAGAACAGGCTCGAGGGGCTGAATGGCCTCCTCCTCTATCCATGACGGAAAGAGTGAGGGTGGGGTAAGGAGGATGTGGAGCTTGGGCTCCATTTTCCAATCCACACCGATGATGTGTCCTGGGTGTGCGATGCAGGCTGCAGGCGAATAGCCAGCTCTGAAGTAATGGATTGTCTACGTCACTGCTCTAGAAGCCCAGGAGAAGATGGTTAGCAGCCAGACCCCAGGACAAACTCTCACGCAGGAGGGGAGCAGAGCGGTACCTGTAGCTGGAATTGCTGGCAGCTCTCGGGGTTTGTTCAGCCAGGCTGGCTCAGTGTCGGCTTGGAGGTTCTGAACCAGCTGAACCTGCAGGTGGGACTCAGCCATCACCAGCTCCTGGGCTTTCTGCACCCGCTGCTGAATGTACTGCTGAGACCCGGGGTCGCTCACAGAGTTTTCCTCGTCAGGGGCCACGTCCTGGGAGAAAATGAGGTCATGGTCTGTCACGCCAAACATCTCGAGGGTGTGCAGGAAGGCAATGTGCTGGTCCAATGCCATGTCTGTCCGTCTCTGGCTGGAGTGCATGGACTGCAGCTGCCTCTGGGTGCTGGACGTCCTGGGGTCCTCCAGTATAAACAGCTCCCGGAGCTCCTGGCTGCTGAAATAACGAAACGGATTCTTCTTTTCCCCGACTGACTGACGAATCAGTGAATCTACCAACAACACAGAGACAGAGCGATGGGCGGAATTAACCACAATCCTTTCCGAGCACCCCTCACACATCATAACCTGGGGGGGGGAGAGAGAAGGGGCCGAGGGGGGGACAGAAGGGGCCGAGGGGGGGGGGGACAGAAGGGGCCGAGGGGGGGGGGGGACAGAAGGGGCCGAAGGGGGGGGGGACAGAAGGGGCCGAGGGGGGGGGGGGACAGAAGGGGCCGAGGGGGGGGGGGACAGAAGGGGCCGAGGGGGGGGGGGACAGAAGGGGCCGAGGGGGGGGGGGGGACAGAAGGGGCCGAGGGGGGGGGGGACAGAAGGGGCCGAGGGGGGGGGGGACAGAAGGGGCCGAGGGGGGGGGGGACAGAAGGGGCCGAGGGGGGGGGGGGACAGAAGGGGCCGAGGGGGGGGGGGACAGAAGGGGCCGAGGGGGGGGAGAGAAGGGGGGGGAGAGAAGGGGGGGGGGGAGAGAAGGGGGGGGAGAGAAGGGGGGGGAGAGAAGGGGGGGGAGAGAAGGGGGGGGGGAGAGAAGGGGGGGGGGAGAGAAGGGGGGGGGGAGAGAAGGGGGGGGAGAGAAGGGGGGGGAGAGAAGGGGGGGGGGAGAGAAGGGGGGGGGAGAGAAGGGGGGGGAGAGAAGGGGGGGGGGAGAGAAGGGGGGGGGGAGAGAAGGGGGGGGGGAGAGAAGGGGGGGGGGAGAGAAGGGGC
Source organism: Mustelus asterias (assembly GCF_964213995.1). Lineage (NCBI taxonomy): Eukaryota > Metazoa > Chordata > Chondrichthyes > Carcharhiniformes > Triakidae > Mustelus > Mustelus asterias. The sequence goes on along the minus strand of NW_027594252.1, from coordinate 2,005 downwards.
TGGCTGGAGGGTGAGGGGCGGGGAGGCGGAGGAAAACGGGCGGGCCGGAGGGGGGGGCGGGCCAGAGGGGGCGGGGGAGGGAGGGACAGAGGGGGGAGGGAGGGAGGGACGGAAGGGGGAGGGAGGGACGGAGGGGGGAGGGAGGGACGGACGGAGGGGGAGGGGGGAGGGAGAGACGGAGGGGGAGGGAGGGACGGAGGGGGAGGGGAGGGAGGGACGGAAGGGGAGGGAGGGACGGAAGGGGGAGGGAGGGACGGAAGGGGGAGGGAGGGAGGGACGGAAGGGGGAGGGAGGGAGGGAGGGACGGAAGGGGGAGGGAGGGAGGGAGGGACGGAAGGGGGAGGGAGGGAGGGAGGGACGGAAGGGGGAGGGAGGGAGGGACGGAGGGGGGAGGGAGGGACGGAGGGAGGGAGGGACGGGGGGACGGAGGGGGGGGGACGGAGGGGGGGGGGACGGAGGGGGGGGGACGGAGGGGGGGGGACGGAGGGGGGGGGACGGAGGGGGGGGGACGGAGGGGGGGGACGGAGGGGGGGGACGGAGGGGGGGGGACGGAGGGGGGGGGACGGAGGGGGGGGGACGGAGGGGGGGGGACGGAGGGGGGGGACGGAGGGGGGGGGACGGAGGGGGGGGGACGGAGGGGGGGGGACGGAGGGGGGGGGACGGAGGGGGGGGACGGAGGGGGGGGACGGAGGGGGGGGACGGAGGGGGGGGGACGGAGGGGGGGGGACGGAGGGGGGGGGACGGGGGGGGGGGACGGAGGGGGGGGGACGGAGGGGGGGGGACGGAGGGGGGGACGGAGGGGGGGACGGAGGGGGGGGACGGAGGGGGGGGACGGGGGGGGGGACGGAGGGGGGGAGGGGGGGACGGAGGGGGGGAGGGGGGGACGGAGGGGGGATGGAGGGGGGAGGGGGGGACGGAGGGGGGAGGGGGGAGGGGGGGACGGAGGGGGGAGGGGGGAGGGGGGGACGGAGGGGGGAGGGGGGGACGGAGGGATAAGTAGAGGGGGGCCCCTGTGCTGTCCCTCCTCCAGTATTCCCATCTTTAACTCTGTCCCCTGTCGATCTCCCGAGTGTCAGAGACTGAGAGAAATAGAATGGGTCGGCCATTCTCTCGCAAGATCCCGGCAGATCATCAAATCTCTGCCCCATTCCCAGATTAGTTTTGAAGATCTTTTAATGACGGAGCGCCCACAGCCCCGTTGGGGGTCGAGCCTTCCGGAAGGTTCCCAGCAGCCCCTCCCCCGCTCGGAGTGACGAGCCCACAGTTTGAGCTGACCTTTGAAGATCTGTCTGCGGTAGATCTTCTCTTCCACGCTGCCGCAGGTCACCAGCCGGTAGATGACCACGTTGTCAGTCTGGCCGATTCTGTACGCTCGGTCCACAGCCTGTGCGTCGGTGGCCGGATTCCAACTGGGGTCAAAGACCACGACGCGGTTAGCCGCTGTGAGGGTCAGGCCCACACCGCCCACCTGGGTGGTGAGGAGGAAGACACAGTAATCGGTGCAGAGCTGGAAAGCTTCGATCTTCCTCTGGCGCTCGGACAGTGACATGGTGCCGTCTATCCGTGTGCAGTGGAAGCCCCGGTTGGTCAGGATGCGCTGGATAATATCCAGCATTCTCCTTGACTGGGAGAAGACCAGCGTGCGCATGCCCTCCTCCCTCAGCTGGCACAGCAAGCCCAACAGGAAAACCAGCTTGCCCGATTCCCGAATCAGATCCTCGTCTGTGACGTGGCTGACGTCGAACGCGACGCCACCATCCTCCTCCTCCTCCTCCTCTTCCCCCTCGCCCGGGCCTCCATCCAGGCCCAGCTGCCGGCACATCCTCCGGGACAGGAGCCTGGGGTGGTCGCACAGCTTCTTCAGGTTGGTCAGCTGCAGCAGGGGGGAGCGCTTGGTCTGCAGCAACTCCTGGACCTGCTCAGACGACACAAACTTGTTGTAGATGTCCTCCTGAACCGGGCTGAGGTAAACCCAGACAATCAGGTCGTTCTTCCGAGTCAGGCT
>NW_027594251.1:15000-20051 GCF_964213995.1 Mustelus asterias | reverse complement strand
GCTGTGGCTGGAAGACTGCAGTCCCTCCTCTTCCCTCCAGCCTCCCACTGGCGCTGCGTGTGGATGACTGTAGTTCCTCCAGCTCCCTCTACCCTCCCAGCAGCGCTGTGCCTGGAAGGCTGCAGTTCCAACTCCCTCCAGCCTCCCAGTGGCGCTGTGGGTGAATGACTGCAGTTCCTCCAGCTCCCTCCAGCCTCCCAGTGGCGTTGTCTGTGGATGACTGCAATTCCTCCGCCTCCCTCCAGTCTCCCACTGTCGCTATGTCTGGACGGCTGCAGCCCCGCCAGCTCCCTCCACCCTCCCAGTGTCGCTGTGCCTGGAAGACTGCAGTCCCTCCAGCTCCCTCCACCCTCCCAGTGTCGCTATGCTGGATGACTGCAGTCCCTCCAGCTCCCTCCACCCTCCCAGTGTCGCTATGCTGGATGACTGCTGCCCCTCCAGCTCCCTCCACCCTCCCAGTGTCGCTGTGCCTGGATGACTGCAGTCCCTCCGGCTCCCTCCAGCCTCCCAGTGTCGCTGTGGCTGGACGGCTGCAGTCCCTCCAGCTCCCTCCAGTCTCCCAGTGTCGCTGTGAGGGGACTGCCTGCAGTTCCAGCTGCCTCCAGCCTCCCAGCGGCGCTCTAGGTGGAGGACCTGTGTTCCAAAGGCTCTATCTCTGCCCCAGTTATTTATTTTAAGTTTATAATTCCTGTTTTGAGACCCCCAGAGAGTGTTTGTTTGGGTCGGGCGGGTTGGAAGGGGGTAAAAGGGGAAGAAAATATTAAAACTTGTATGCAGTGTAATTAATATTTCATTAAAGACTTTCTATTCTTTGTCACATTGTCCTTTATTATAAACCCCCCGACTCAAAATATATATTTTATTCTATTGTTAGAATATAAAAGCAGGGATGTCTTGATGCACCTGTACAGGGCATTGGTGAGGCCGCAGCTGGAATACTGTGTGCAGTATTGGTCCCCTTATATGAGGAAGGATATATTGGCATTGGAGGGAGTGCAGAGAAGGTTCACCAGGTTGATACCGGAGATGAGGGGTTTGGATTATGAGGAGAGGCTGAGGAGATTGGGTTTGTACTCGTTGGAGTTTAGAAGGATGAGGGGGGATCTTATGGAGACTTATAAGATAATGCGGGGGCTGGATAGGGTGGAGGCGGAGAGATTCTTTCCACTTAGTAAGGAAGTTAAAACTAGAGGACACAGCCTCAAAATAAAGGGGGGTCGGTTTAAGACAGAGTTGAGGAGGAACTTCTTCTCCCAGAGGGTGGTGAATCTCTGGAATTCTCTGCCCACTGAGGTGGTGGAGGCTACCTCGCTGAATATGTTTAAAGCGCGGATGGATGGATTCCTGATCGGTGAGGGAATTAAGGGTTATGGGGATCAGGCGGGTAAGTGGTACTGATCCACTATCAGATCAGCCATGATCTTATTGAATGGCGGGGCAGGCTCGAGGGGCTAGATGGCCTACTCCTGCTCCTATTTCTTATATTGTTAAGGTTAACGTGCAGGTTCAGTCGGCAGTTAGGAAGGCAAATGCAATGTTAGCCTTCATGTCGAGAGGGCTAGAATACAAGAGCAGGGATGGACTTCTGAGGCTGTATAAGGTTCTGGTCAGACCCCATTTGGAGTATTGTCAGCAGTTTTGGGTCCCCCGTATCTAAGGAAGGATGTGCCGGCCCTTGGAAAGGGTCCAGAGGAGGTTCACAAGAATGATCCCTGGAATGAAGAGCTTGTCGTATGAGGAACGGGTTGAGGACTCTGGGTCTGTACTTGTTGGGAGTTTAGAAGGATGAGGGGGGGATCTTATTGAAACTTACAGGATACTGCGAGGCCTGGATAGAGTGGACGTGGAGAGGGTGTTTCCACCAGTGGGAAAAACTAGAACCAGAGGGAACACAACCTCAGGCTGAAGGGACGATCCTTTAGAACAGAGATGAGGAGGAATTTCTTCAGCCAGAGAGTGGTGAATGTGTGGAAGTCTTTGCCGCAGAAGGCTGTGGAGGCCAGGTCATTGAGTGTCTTTAAGACAGAGATAGATAGGTTCTTGATTAATAAGGGGATCAGGGGTTATGGGGGAAAGGCAGGAGAATGGGGATGGGAAAAATATCAGCCATGATTGAATGGCGGGGCAGAATCGATGGGCCGAGTGGCCTCATTCTGCTCCTATGTCTTATGGTCTTGGGTTCCTGTTAAAACATTCACTCAGGATGGGTTCCTTTGTGGTCACTCTCCCCACCGTGCTATGGCCACTCTCTCGACTGTGCTTTAGCCACTCTCTTGACCATTCCTTGCAACCCCTCTCTTGACCGCCCTCGGTCCACTGTCTTGACTGTTCCTTCCAACCACTATCTTGACTGTTATGGGTACGATGGGTGTAGAGGGATATGGGCCAAACGCGGGCAATTGGGATTAGCTTAGGGGTTTAAAAAAAAGGGGCGGCATGGACAAGTTGGGCCGAAGGGCCTGTTTCCATGCTGTAAACCTGCATGGCTCTATGACCTCGGTGAGGTTTATTTGCTGCATGAGCTTTAACTACCCAGCCTTCAGGAGAACAGTGACCACGACACCACACAACCCTGCCACAGCAACCTCTGCAAGACGTGCCGGATCATCGACACGGATGCCATCATCTCACGTGAGAACACCATCCACCAGGTACCCGGTACCTACTCTTGCAACTCGGCCAACGTTGTCTACCTGATACGCTGCAGGAAAGGATGTCCCGAGGCATGGTACATTGGGGAGACCATGCAGACGCTACGACAACGGATGAATGAACACCGCTCGACAATCACCAGACAAGACTGTTCTCTTCCTGTGGGGGAGCACTTCAGCGGTCACGGGGCATTCAGCCTCTGATCTTCGGGTAAGCGTTCTCCAAGGTGGCCTTCACCACACACGACAGCACAGAGTCGCTGAGCAGAAACTGATAGCCAAGTTCCACACACATGAGGACGGCCTCAACCGGGATCTTGGGTTCATGTCACACTATCTGTAACCCCCACGACTTGCCTGGGCTTGCAAAGTCTCACTAACTGTCCTGTCTGGAGACAATACACATCTCTTTAACCTGTGCCATCTCTTTAACCCTCTCTCCACTCACATTGTCTATATCTTTAAGACTTGATTACCTGTAAAGACTCGCATTCCAACCATTATTTTGTAAATTGAGCTTGTGTCTTTATATGCCCTGTTTGTGAACAGAATTCCCACTTACCTGACGAAGGAGCAGCGCTCCGAAAGCTTGTGTGGCTTTTGCTACCAAATAAACCTGTTGGACTTTAACCTGGTGTTGTGACACTTCTCACTGTGTTTACCCCAGTCCAACACCAGCAACTTCACATCAATCTCCCTGGAGGACTGCAGTTCCTCCTCCCCGTCTCTGAGTGGCGCTGTGTTAGGAGGACTGCAGTTCCTCCTCCTCACCTTCTAGTGGCAGTGTTTGTGGAGGGCTGTAGTTCCTCCTCTGCTGCACAGTGTCACTCTCCCGAGAGGGCTGCAGTTCCTCCTCCCTGGCTCTCAGTGGCAGTGTGTGTGGAGGACTGCAGTTCCTCCTCCCTGCCTCTCAGTGGCACTGGGTTTGGAGGACTGCAGTTCCTCCTCCCTGCCTTCGAGGGGCATTGCATGTGGAGGCCTGCAGTTCTGCCTCCCTGCCTCACAGTGTCACTCTACCTGGAGGACTCCAGTTCCTCCTCCCGGCCTCACAGTGTCACTCTCCCTGGAGAACTGCAGTTCCTCTACCCCACCTCCAAGTGGCACTGTGTCTGGATGACTGCAGTACCTCCTCCCTGCCTCACGGTGTCGCTGTGTTTGGAGGACTGCAGTTCCACCTCCCTGCCTCTTAGTGGCAGTGTGTCTGGAGGACTGCAGTTCCTTCTCTCTGCCTCCCAGTGGCGCTGTGTCTGGAGGACTCCCAGTATCTACTTGCCCCCCCCCCACCAGCTGTGGTCAACAACCTCTGGCTTGACCACATGGATGTCCAGCTGTCTCCCAGACCCCAAACCCACTGACCCCCCTCTTCCCCCTCCCTCCTCTTCCCCCCCCATCGGTTAGCGGTCACTGTCCTGCAGTCCTTGCTCTGACCATCTCTCCGGCCACGCCACCGTCCACCCGAACCCCAGGACGAAGGAAGGCTCAAGACCCTCGGTGTCCCCCCGTTCCCGCAGTGGGTCAGCGCAGAGTGACTCACCTCCTGCCTCCCCCCGCCCCCCCCCACCTCCCCTCCCCATTCGATCGACACACTAACCCGCCTCCCTCACCGCTTGATCGACACGCTAACCCCCCCACCTGCGACATTCACTCCCTCCACCACCGACGCGCAGCGGCAGCTGTGTGCACCAACTAATGGATGCACCGCAGCGACTCGCCGAGGCTCCTTCGATCAACAACTTCCAAACCCGCCACCTCTACCCACCTAGAAGGACAAGAGGTGATGTTGGGGAATGGGGTGGGAGGGGCAGCCGCAGACGTATGGGGAGCACCACTATTTGCAAGTTCCCCCCTCCGAGAGCGCCCCCCCCCCCCCCCCCCCACAGCCTCCACCACACACACATACACACCATCCCGACTTGGGAACATGTCGGCTGTTCCTTCATTGAGGCTGGGGTCAAAATCCTGGAACTCCCTCCCTAACAGCGCCAAGGATGTACCTACACCATACAACTGGGATTGCAGCAAGTGTTTGATGGGGGGACAGTGTAGAGGGAGCTTTACTCTGTATCTAACCCCGTGCTGTACCTGTTCTGGGAGTGTTTGATGGGGGTCAGTGTAGAGGGAGCTTTACTCTGTATCTAACCCCGTGCTGTACCTGTTCTGGGAGTGTTTGATGGGGGACAGTGTAGAGGGAGCTTTACTCTGTATCTAACCCCGTGCTGTACCTGTCCTGGGAGTGTTTGATGGGGGACAGTGTAGAGGGAGCTTTACTCTGTATCTAACCCCGTGCTGTACCTGTCCTGGGAGTGTTTGATGGGGGGGACAGTGTAGAGGGAGCTTTACTCTGTATCTAACCCCGTGCTGTACCTGTTCTGGGAGTGTTTGATGGGGGACAGTGTAGAG
>NW_027594251.1:7500-10000 GCF_964213995.1 Mustelus asterias | reverse complement strand
TCTGCCACTTCTCCGCCCAGTCTTGCATCCTATCTATGTCCCTCTGTAACTTCTGACATCCCTCCAGACTATCCACAACCCCACCAACCTTCGTGTCATCGGCAAGCTTACCAACCCATCTCTCCGCTTCCTCATCCAGGTCATTTATGAAAATGACAAACAGCAAGGGTCCCAGAACAGATCCCTGGGGCACTCCACTGGTGACCGACCTCCATTGAGAAAAAGACCCATCTACAACCACTCTCTGCCTCCTTTGGGCAAGCCAGTTCTGGATCCACAGGGCAGCAGCCCCTTGGATCCCATGCACTCTCACTTTTTCTAGAAGCCTTGCATGGGGGGCCTTATCGAACGCCTTGCTAAAATCCACATAAACCACATCTACCGCCTTCCCTTCGTCAGTAGAACAAAGGGATCTGGGAATAACAGGTACAGAATTCCCTAAAAGTGACGTCACAGGTGGATAGGGTTGTAAAGAGTGCCTTTGGTACATTGGCCTTTATAAATCGGAGTATCGCGTATAAAAGTTGGAGCGTTATGGTAAGGTTATATAAGGCATTGGTGAGGCTGAATTTGGAGTATTGTGTACGGTTTTGGTCACCTAGTTACAGGAAGGATGTAAATAAGATTGAAAGAGTGCAGAGAAGGTTCACAAGGATGTTGCCGGGACTTGAGAAGCTGAGTTACAGAGAGAGATTGAATAGGTTGGGTCTTTATTCCCTGGAGCGTAGAAGATTGAGGGGAGATTTGATAGAGGTGTATAAGATTATGATGGGTATAGATAGAGTGAATGCAAGCAGGCTTTTTCCGCTGAGGCTCGGGGAGAAAAAAACCAGAGGGCATGGGTTAAGGGTGAGAGGAGAAAAGTTTAAAGGGAATATTAGGGGGGGCTTCTTCACGCAGAGAGTGGTGGGAGTGTGGAATGAGCTGCCGGATAAAGTGGTAAATGCGGGGTCACTTTTAACATTTAAGAAAAACTTGGACGGGTTCATGGATGAGAGGGGTGTGGAGGGATATGGTCCAAGTGCAGGTCAGTGGGACTAGGCAAAAAAATGGTTCGGCACAGACAAGAAGGGCCAAAAGGCCTGTTTCTGAGCTGTAATTTTCTATGGTATCTCTCCCATCTCACCTTAAACCTGTGCACTATAGTTTTAGACTCCCCTACCTTTGGGGAAAAGATATTGACTATCTAGCTGATCTGTGCCCCTCATTATTTTATAGACCTCTATAAGATCATCCCTCAGCCTCCTACACTCCAGAGAAAAAAGTCCCAGTCTATCCAGCCTCTCCTTATAACTCAATCCATCAAGTCCCGGGAGCATCCCAGTAAATCTTTTCTGCACTCTTTCTAGTTTAATAATGTCCTTTCTATAATAGGGAGACCAGAACTGTACACAGTATTCCAAGTGTGGCCTTACCAATGTCTTGTACAACTTCAACAAGACGTCCCAACTCCTGTATTCAATGTTCTGACCGATGAAACCAAGCGTGCCGAATGCCTTCTTCACCACTCTGTCCACCTGTGACTCCACTTTCAAGGAGCTATGAACCTGTACCCCTAGATCTCTTTGTTCTGTAACTCTCCCCAACGCCCTACCATTAACTGAGTAAGTCCTGCCCTGGTTCAATCGACCAAAATGCATCACCTCGCATTTGTCTAAATTAAACTCCATCTGTACAGGGATCCGGGGGGGGGGGGGGGGGGGGCGGAGGGGAGGGCGGGGAGTGGGGACTGAGGGGATAGTACGGGCTGGATGTGTGGAAGGGCCTTGTCTTTATGCTGTTACATTCCATCGCTCACTCTCTCTCTCTCTCTCTGCGCAGACTGGAGGAGCTGAAAGGGGGGACCCCCGTCGGCAAGGGGTATGTGAGGTTCGTCTGTATCTCAGACACGCACCAGCACACGGCTGGTCTGAGGCTCCCCCGGGGAGACGTCCTAATCCACGCTGGAGATTTCACCAACTGCGGCTACAGGAGGGAAATCGAGAACTTCGGCCGCTGGCTCGGTCAGCCTTGTTTGTTATCCTAATTACCCCTTAGTGTCCCTTAGTGTCCCAAAGATGTGCAGGTTAGGGCGGATTGGCCGTGCTAAATTGTCCCTTAGTGTCCAAAGATGTGTAGGTTAGGGTGGATTGGCCGTGCTAAATTGTCCCTTAGTGTCCAAAGATGTGTAGGTTAGGGGGGATTGGCCATGCTAAATTGTCCCTTAGTGTCCAAAGATGTGCAGGTTAGGTGGATTGGCCGTGCTAAATTGTCCCTTAGTGTCCAAAGATGTGCAGGTTAGGGTGGATTGGCCATGCTAAATTGTCCCTTAGTGTCCAAAGATGTGCAGGTTAGGTGGATTGGCCATGCTAAATTGTCCCTTAGTGTCCCAAAGATGTGTAGGTTAGGGTGGATTGGCCGTGCTAAATTGTCCCTTAGTGTCCAAAGATGTGTAGGTTAGGGTGGATTGGCCATGCTAAATTGCCCCTTAGTGTCCCAAAGATGTGTAGGTTAGGGTGGA
>NW_027594251.1:0-2500 GCF_964213995.1 Mustelus asterias | reverse complement strand
CTAACAGGGTTAGACAGGGTAGATTCAGAAAGAATGTTCCCGATGGTGGGGGGAGTCCAGAACTAGGGGGTCAGAGTTTGAGGATAAGGGGGTTAAACCCTTTTAGGACTGAGGTGAGGAGAAATTTCTTCACCCAGAGGGTGGCGAATGTGTGGAATTCACCCCCACAGAAAGTAGTTGAGGCCAGAACATTGTGTGATTTCCCAGAAGGAATTAGATATCGCTCTTGGGGCTAAAGGGATCGAGGGATATTGGGGGGGGGGGAACGGGGGGGGAAATCAGGATATTGAATTTGATACTCAGCCGGGGATTCATAATGAATGGCAGAGCAGGCTGGAGGGGCCAAATGGCCCATTCCTGCTTCTAGTTTCTATGTCTTGACCACAAGGACAGTGGCCTGAGAGCGAGGATTGGGAGTGTCAGCGAATCATCCTCCGGGTCCCTCTCCCCGCCCCCCTTACCCTCCACCCCCACCCATCCCCCCCCCCAACAGGCATCCCGAGCTCAGGATCGGCCGTGCGACGCCTCACACAGTTGAATATGCCTTGCCCGGGATGGGTTCACATATGAGGGATTGGGGAGGGGGGGGTTGTTGGAGAGACAAGGGGGACGAAACATGGGGTCGGGGGTGTTGTTGAGGGGGGGGGGTGGGAAGGGTGGCAGTGGGAGGGGTGGGGGTCTGGGGTGTTTGCAGAACCCCCCCCCGGTGAGCAGTCAGTGAGTGACCCGGTTTTGGTGAGGGAGCGGTCAGTTTGACCACAGCCACCGCGATGGCTTCGCCAGTCGAATAATGTTTTCAGGGGACAGGAGATGGGGAGGGTTACAATGGCGGAGACCCTTCACGTTGACTCTCTCTCCCCTCTCCCCTCTCTCCCCCTCTCTTTCTCCCCCCTCGCTCCCCCCTCTCCTCCCCTCCTTTCCCCTCTCCCCCTCTCTCTCTTCCCCCTCTCTCCTTCCCCCCTCTCTCTCTTCCCCCCTCTCTCCTCCTCTCTCTCTCTCCTCCCCCTCTCTCTCTCTCTCTCCTCTCCCCCCTCTCTCACTCTCTCCCCCCCTCTCTCCTCCCCCCTCTCCTCTCCCCCCCTCTCTCTCTCCCCCCCTCTCTCTCTCCCCCCTCTCACTCTCTCCCCCCCTCTCTCTCTCTCCCCCTTCCCCCTCTCTCACTCTCTCCCCCCTCTCTCACTCTCTCCCCCCTCTCTCACTCTTCCCCCCTCTCTCACTCTCTCCCCCTCTCTCACCTCTCCCCCCCTCTCTCCCCCCCTCTCTCCCCCTCTCCCCCTCTCTCCCCCCCTCTCTCTCCCCCCGCTAACTCTCCCCCCCTCACTCACTCCCCCCTCTCTCTCTCTCTCTCTCCTCCTCTCTCTCTCTCTCCCCCTCTCTCTCTTCCCTCTCTCTCTCTCTCCCCCCCTCTAACTCTCCCCCCCCTCACTCTCTCCCCCCTCTCTCTCTCTCCCCCCTCTCTCACTCTCTCCCCCCTCTCTCACTCTCTCCCTCCCTCTCTCCCCCCCTCTCTCCGCTCCTCTCTCCCTCCTCTCTCCCCCCCCCTCTCTCTCCCCCTCTCTCCCCCCTCTCTCTCCCCCCCGCTAACTCACTCCCCCCTCTCACTCACTCCCCCCTCTCTCTCTTTCTCCCCCTCTCTCTCTCCCCCTCTCTCTCTCCCCCCACTCTCGCTCTCTCACCCCTCTCTCTCTCTCCCCTCTAACTCTCCCCCCCTCTCTCACTCTCTCCCCCTCTCTCTCTCTCCCCCCCTCTCTCTCTCCCCTCGCCCTCCCCTCCTTTGCCCTTTTCTCCCTCTCTCCTTTCCCCTCTCTCTCTCTCCCTCCCTCTCTCTCTCTCTCCCCTCCTTTCTCCTTTCCCCTCTCTCTCTCCCCCTCTCTCACTCCCTCCCTCTCCCTCTCACTCCCCCTCCCTCTCTCTCCCCCCTCTCTCTCCCCCCTCTCTCTCCCTCTCTCTCTCTCCCCGCTCTCCCCCCTCTCTCCCCCTCTCTCTCCCCCCCTCTCTCCCTCACCTTCTCCCTCTCTCTCCCTCCCCTTCTCCCTCTCTCTCTCTCCCCCTCTCTCTCCCCCTCTCTCCCCTCTCTCTCTCTCCCTCTCTCCCTCCCCTTCTCCCTCTCTCTCTCTCCCCCCTCTCTCTCTCTCCCTCTCTCCCTCCCCTTCTCCCTCTCTCTCTCTCCCCCTCTCCCTCTCTCCCAGGCAGCCCGCATTCTGCAACTGGGCCTTTAACTTAACAGAGGAGGAACAGCTACGGGAGAAGTGGGACCGGATCCCCTCAGACACGGACATCCTGATTACACACGGACCCCCTCGAGGTGAGTGACCGACTGAGGGGTCAGTGTTGCTGGGTGCGGTGACGGGGGGTGGGGGTGGGGGGCCGGTGTCATCCCATCGGGGGCCTGAGGAACACCTTTTCTTCCTAGAAATCTAGAACCTAGAGGCAGGAGCAGGCCATTCGGCCCTTCCAGCCTGCTCCGTCATTCATTATGAATTCACGGCTGAGTATCAAA
>NW_027594250.1:0-20053 GCF_964213995.1 Mustelus asterias | reverse complement strand
CCCATTACCAATCAAAAATCTGTCTAACTCCTCCTTAAATTGACTCTCTGTCCCGGCACCCACCGCACTTTGGGGCAGCGAATTCCACAGATTCACAACCCTTTGGGGGAAGTAGTTTCTCCTCCAACTCTGTTTTCAATTTGCAACCCCTTATCCTGAGACTGTGACCTCTTGTCCTCGAATGCTCCACAAGAGGAAGCATCCGCTCCACGTCTACTTTATCCAAACGGCACGGTGTGGACTCGACGGGCCGAATGGCCTAATTCTGTTGCTATATCTGATGAACTTGTCTTATAGAACAGTACAGCACAGAACAGGCCCTTCGGCCCATGATGTTGTGCCGAGCTTTGTCCGAAACCAAGATCAAGCTCTCCCATTCCCTATCATCCTGGGCGGCACGGTAGCACAGTGGGTTAGCACTGCTGCTTCACAGCTCCAGGGTCCTGGGTTCGATTCCCGGCTCGGGTCACTGTCTGTGTGGAGTTTGCACATTCTCCTCGTGTCTGCGTGGGTTTCCTCCGGGTGCTCCGGTTTCCTCCCACAGTCCAAAGATGTGCGGGTTAGGTTGATTGGCCAGGTTAAAAATTGCCCCTGAGATGCGTAGGTTAGAGGGATTAGCGGGTTAATATGTGGGGGTAGGGCCTGGGTGGGATTGTGGTCGGTGCAGACTCGATGGGCCGAATGGCCTCCTTCTGCACTGGAGGGTTTCTATGATTTCTATGAAACCTTTTATCATCTTGTGCACCTCAATTTGACCTCCCCTCATTCTCCTAAATTCCAGAGTATCGGCCTGAACTGTTCAATCTCTCTTCATACGACAAACCCCTCATCTCTGGAATCAGTCTAGTGAACCTCCGCTGAACTGCCCCCAAATACGGGGACCAGAACTGTGCACAATACTCCAGGTGCGGCCTCACCAATGCCTTGTATAGTTGTAACAATACTTCCTCACCTTTATATCCTATCCCTTTAGCTCTTAGAATCCCTACAGTACAGAGAGAGAGGCCATTCGGCCCATCGGGTCTGCACTGACCACAATCCCACCCAGGCCCTACCCCCATATCCCAACATATTTACCCGCGAATCTCTCTAATCTACACGTCTCAGGACACTAAGGGCAATTTTAGCACGGCCAATCTACCTAACCCGCACATCTTTAGAACAGAAAAACGACAGCACAAACAGGCCCTTCGGCCCCACAAGTTGTGCCGAACATATCCCTACCTTCGAGGCCGACCTATAACCCTCCATCCTATTCAGTCCCATGTACTCATCCAGGAGTCTCTTAAAAAACCCTATTGAGTTCGCCTCCACCACCACTGACGGCAGCCGATTCCACTCGCCCACCACCCTCTGTGTGAAAAATTTCCCCCTAACATCTCCCCTGTACCTACCCCCCAGCACCTTAAACCTGTGTCCTCTCGTAGCAGACATTTCCACCCTGGGAAAAAGCCTCTGAGAGTCCACCCGATCTATGCCTCCCAACATCTTATATACCTCTATTAGGTCTCCTCTCATCCTACGTCTCTCCAAGGATAAAAGACCTTTGGACTGCGATGAATGCTAACAGTCCATTTGCTTCCTTTGTTATCTGCTTAAGTTTTATTTATTAGTCACAAGTCAGCTTACGTTAACACCGCAATGAAGTTACTGTGAGAATCCCCCAGTTGCCACACTCCTGTTCGGGTTACACTGAGGGAGAATTTAGCACGGCCGATGCACCCTAACCAGCTCGTCTTTCAGACTGTGGGAGGAAACCGGAGCACCCGGAGGAAACCCACGCAGACACGGGGAGAACGTGCAGACTCCGCACAGACAGTGACCCGAGGCTGGGAATCGAACCCGGGTCCCTGGGCGCTGTGAGGCAGCAGGGCTAACCCACTGTCCTGCCTGCTGTAGCTGCATGCTAGTTTTCTGCGACTCATGAACCAGGACACCCAGATCCCTCTGCACCGGAGCCTCTCCCCATTGAGATAATAAGTCGCCTTCCCATTTTTCCGAGCAAAATGCGTGACCTCACAGTTATCCGTGTTAAACTGCATCTGCCGCTCGTTGGCCCACTCTCCGAACCTATCCATATCCATTTGTAAGGATATTATTTCCTCACTGCAACTTACCGTCCTGCCGATTGTTGTAACCCGGCTGATGTCAGTCCAGTGCTCCGTCTCTCCCCCCCTCCCTTCCTCCATCCCCGCGGGCGCATGCCCCCCACCCCGGGGGGACCTCCCCACCCCGCGGGGACACCCCCCCCCCCCCCCCCCCCCCCCCCCGCCGCACCTCCCCACCCACACTCCGACAGACCACAGCAGAAGGATATTTTGTTTCTCAATCTCCTGACCACTGGGCAGCACAAACCTCTCCAACTCCACAATGTTGGTCTGGATGTCTCCCTCTGCATCCTGACCATTATCCTGGGGCACCCTGGAAGACACACACACACACACAGACAGTCAGACGCAGAGGAACAGTCAGGCCGGCCCAGAGACAGAGCAACCCCCGTGCCCTACACACACACAGCTCTGGGGAGGTCTCTCCAACCCTCTCTCTCTCACACACTCCTGTATCTGGGGAGGTCTCCCTAACCCTCTCTCTCTCTCTCACACACACTCCTGTATCTGGGGAGGTCTCTCTAACCCTCTCTCTCTCTCTCACACACACTCCTGTATCTGGGGAGGTCTCTCTAACCCTCTCTCTCTCTCTCACACACTCCTGTATCTGGGGACGTCTCTCTAACCCCCTCTCTCTCACACACACACTCCTGTATCTGGGGAGGTCTCTCTAACCCTCTCTCTCTCACACACACACTCCTGTATCTGGGGAGGTCTCTCTAACCCTCTCTCTCTCACACACACACTCCTGTATCTGGGGAGGTCTCTCTAACCCCCTCTCTCTCACACACACACTCCTGTATCTGGGGAGGTCTCTCTAACCCTCTCTCTCTCTCACACACACTCCTGTATCTGGGGAGGTCTCTCTAACCCTCTCTCTCTCTCACACACACTCCTGTATCTGGGGAGGTCTCTCTAACCCTCTCTCTCTCTCTCTCACAGACACACACTCCTGTATCTGGGGACGTCTCTCTAACCCTCTCTCTCTCTCACACACACTCCTGTATCTGGGGAGGTCTCTCTAACCCTCTCTCTCTCTCACACACACTCCTGTATCTGGGGAGGTCTCTCTAACCCTCTCTCTCTCTCTCTCTCACACACACTCCTATATCTGGGGAGGTCTCTCTAACCCTCTCTCTCTCTCTCTCTCACAGACACACACTCCTGTATCTGGGGAGGTCTCTCTAACCCTCTCTCTCTCTCACACACTCCTGTATCTGGGGAGGTCTCTCTAACCCTCTCTCTCACACACACACACTCCTGTATCTGGGGAGGTCTCTCTAACCCCCTCTCTCTCACACACACACTCCTGTATCTGGGGAGGTCTTTCTAACCCTCTCTCTCACACACACACACTCCTGTATCTGGGGAGGTCTCTCTAACCCTCTCTCTCACACACACACACTCCTGTATCTGGGGAGGTCTCTCGAACCCCTCTCTCTCACACACACACTCCTGTATCTGGGGAGGGCTCTCTAACCCTCTCTCTCTCTCACACACACACACACTCCTGTATCTGGGGAGGTCTCTCTAACTCTCTCTCTCTCTCACACACACTCCTGTATCTGGGGAGGTCTCTCTAACCCTCTCTCTCACACACTCCTGTATCTGGGGAGGTCTCTCTAACCCTCTCTCACACACACACACACTCCTGTATCTGGGGAGGTCTCTCTAACCCTCTCTCTCTCTCTCTCACACACTCCTGTATCTGGGGAGGTCTCTCTAACCCTCTCTCTCACACACTCCTGTATCTGGGGAGGTCTCTCTAACCCCCTCTCTCTCACACACACACTGCTGTATCTGGGGAGGTCTCTCTAACCCTCTCTCTCTCACACACACACTCCTGTATGTGGGGAGGTCTCTCTAACCCCCTCCCTCTCACACACACACGCCTGTATCTGGGGAGGTCTCTCTAACCCTCTCTCTCACACACCAACTCCTGTATCTGGGGAGGTCTCTCTAACCCTCTCTCTCACACACTCCTGTATCTGGGGAGGTCTCTCTAACCCTCTCTCTCTCTCACACACACACACTCCTGGATCTGGGGAGGTCTCTCTAACCCTCTCTCTCTCACTCACACACACTCCTGTATCTGGGGAGGTCTCTCTAACCCACTCTCTCTCTCACACACACACACTCCTGTACCTGGGGAGGTCTCTCTAACCCTCTCTCTCTCTCACACACACACTCCTGTATCTGGGGAGGTCTCTCTAACCCTCTCTCTCTCACACACTCCTGTATCTGGGGAGGTCTCTCTAACCCTCTCCCTCTCTCTCACACACACACACTCCTGTATCTGGGGAGGTCTCTCTAACCCTCTCTCTCACACACACACACTCCTGTATCTGGGGAGGTCTCTCTAACCCTCTCTCTCACACACACTCCTGTATCTGGGGAGGTCTCTCTAACCCTCTCTCTCACACACTCCTGTATCTGGGGAGGTCTCTCTAACCCCCTCTCTCTCACACACACACTCCTGTATCTGGGGAGGTCTCTCTAACCATCTCTCTCTCACACGCACACACTCCTGTATCTGGGGAGGTCTCTCTAACCCACTCGCTCTCTCACAAACACACACTCCTGTATCTGGGGAGGTCTCTCTAACCCTCTCTCTCACACACACACACTCCTGTATCTGGGGAGGTCTCTCTAACCCTCTCTCTCACACACACACACTCCTGTATCTGGGGAGGTCTCTCTAACCCTCTCTCTCACACACACACACTCCTGTATCTGGGGAGGTCTCTCTAACCCTCTCTCACACACACTCCTGTATCTGGGGAGGTCTCTCTCACCCCTCTCTCTCACACACACACTCCTGGATCTGGGGAGGTCTCTCTAACCCTCTCTCTCTCACACACACACACACTCCTGTATCTGGGGAGGTCTCTCTAACTCTCTCTCTCTCTCACACACACACTCCTGTATCTGGGGAGGTCTCTCTAACCATCTCTCTCTCACACACACACACTCCTGTATCTGGGGAGGTCTCTCTGACCCACTCGCTCTCTCACAAACACACACTCCTGTATCTGGGGAGGTCTCTCTAACCCTCTCTCTCTCACACACACACACTCCTGTATCTGGGGAGGTCTCTCTAAGCCTCTCTCTCACACACACACTCCTGTATCTGGGGAGGTCTCTCTAACCCTCTCTCTCACACACTCCTGTATCTGGGGAGATCTCTCTAACCCTCTCTCACACACACACACACTACTGTATCTGGGGAGGTCTCTCTAACCCTCTCTCTCTCTCTCACACACACTCCTGTATCTGGGGAGGTCTCTCTAACCCTCTCTCTCTCTCACACACACTCCTGTATCTGGGGAGGTCTCTCTAACCCTCTCTCTCTCACAGACACACACTCCTGTATCTGGGGAGGTCTCTCTAACCCTCTCTCTCTCTCACACACACTCCTGTATCTGGGGAGGTCTCTCTAACCCTCTCTCTCTCTCACACACTCCTGTATCTGGGGAGGTCTCTCTAACCCCCTCTCTCTCACACACACACACTCCTGTATCTGGGGAGGTCTCTCTAACCCTCTCTCTCACACACACACTCCTGTATCTGGGGAGGTCTCTCTAACCCCCTCTCTCTCACACACACACTCCTGTATCTGGGGAGGTCTCTCTAACCCTCTCTCTCACACACACACACCCCTGTATCTGGGGAGGTCTCTCTAACCCTCTCTCTCACACACACACACTCCTGTATCTGGGGAGGTCTCTCTAACCCTCTCTCTCTCACACACACACACTCCTGTATCTGGGGAGGTCTCTCTCACCCTCTCTCTCTCTCACACACACACACCTGTATCTGGGGAGGTCTCTCTAACCCTCTCTCTCACACACACACTCCTGTATCTGGGGAGGTCTCTCCAACCATCTCTCTCTCACACACACACACTCCTGTATCTGGGGAGGTCTCTCTAACCCTCTCTCACACACACTCCTGTATCTGGGGAGGTCTCTCTAACCCCCTCTCTCTCACACACACACTCCTGTATCTGGGGAGGTCTCTCTAACCCCCTCTCTCTCACACACACACTCCTGTATCTGGGGAGGTCTCTCTAACCCTCTCTCACACACACTCCTGTATCTGGGGAGGTCTCTCGAACCCCCTCTCTCTCACACACACACTCCTGTATCTGGGGAGGTCTCTCTAACCCTCTCTCTCACACACACACACTCCTGTATCTGGGGAGGTCTCTCTAACCCTCTCTCACACACACACACACTCCTGTATCTGGGGAGGTCTCTCGAACCCTCTCTCTCACACACACATGCTCCTGTATCTGGGGAGGTCTCTCTAACCCTCTCTCACACACACACACTCCTGTATCTGGGGAGGTCTCTCTAACCCTCTCTCTCTCTCTCACACACACTCCTGTATCTGGGGAGGTCTCTCTAACCCTCTCTCTCACACACACACACTCCTGTATCTGGGAGGTCTCTCTAACCCACTCTCTCTCTCACACACACACACTCCTGTACCTGGGGAGGTCTCTCTAACCCTCTCTCTCTCTCACACACACACTCCTGTATCTGGGGAGGTCTCTCTAACCCTCTCTCTCTCACACACACACACTCCTGTGTCTGGGGAGGTCTCTCGAACCTCTCTCTCACACACACACACTCCTGTATCTGGGGAGGTCTCTCTCACCCTCTCTCTCTCACACACACACACTCCTGTATCTGGGGAGGTCTCTCTAACCCTCTCTCTCTCACACACAAACACACACACTCCGGTATCTGGGTTGGCCTCTCTATCTCTCACACACACACACACTCCTGTGTCTGGGGAGGTCTCTCGAACCTCTCTCTCACACACACACTTCTGTATCTGGGGAGGTCTCTCTCACCCTCTCCCTCTCACACACAAACACACACACTCCGGTATCTGGGTTGGCCTCTCTATCTCTCACACACACACACACTCCTGTATCTGGGGAGGTCTCTCGAACCCTCTCTCACACACACACACACTCCTGTATCTGGGGAGGTCTCTCTCTCTCTCACACACACTCCTGTATCTGGGGAGGTCTCTCTAACCCTCTCTCTCTCTCTCACACACACTCTCCTGTATCTGGGGAGGTCTCTCTAACCCACTCTCTCTCTCACACACACACTCCTGTATCTGGGGAGGTCTCTCTAACCCTCTCTCTCTCTCACACACACACTCCTGTATCTGGGGAGGTCTCTCTAACCCTCTCTCTCTCTCACACACACACTCCTGTATCTGGGGAGGTCTCTCTAACCCTCTCTCTCTCTCACACACACACTCCTGTATCTGGGGAGGTCTCTCTAACCCTCTCTCTCACACACACACTCCTGTATCTGGGGAGGTCTCTCTAACCCTCTCTCTCTCACACACACACTCCTGTATCTGGGGAGGTCTCTCTCACCCTCTCTCTCACACACACACTCCTGTATCTGGGGAGGTCTCTCTAACCCTCTCTCTCTCTCTCTCTCACACACACTCCTGTATCTGGGGAGGTCTCTCTATCTCTCTCTCTCTCTCTCACACACACACACTCCTGTATCTGGGGAGGTCTCTCTAACCCTCTCTCTCTCACACACACACTCCTGTATCTGGGGAGGTCTCTCTAACCCTCTCTCTCTCTCTCACACACACACACACTCCTGTATCTGGGGAGGTCTCTCTAACCCTCTCTCTCTCTCACACACACACACTCCTGTATCTGGGGAGGTCTCTCGAACCCTCTCTCTCTCTCACACACACACACTCCTGTATCTGGGGAGGTCTCTCTTACCCTCTCTCTCTCTCTCACACACACACACACTCCTGTATCTGGGGAGGTCTCTCTAACCCTCTCTCTCTCACACACACACTCCTGTATCTGGGGAGGTCTCTCTAACCCTCTCTCTCTCACACACACACACTACTGTATCTGGGGAGGTCTCTCTAACCCTCTCTCTCTCACACACACACTCCTGTATCTGGGGAGGTCTCTCTAACCCTCTCTCTCACACACACACACTCCTGTATCTGGGGAGGTCTCTCTAACCCTCTCTCTCTCTCTCACACACACTCCTGTATCTGGGGAGGTCTCTCTAACCCTCTCTCTCTCACACACACACTCCTGTATCTGGGGAGGTCTCTCTAACCCTCTCTCTCTCACACACACACTCCTGTATCTGGGGAGGTCTCTCTAACCCTCTCTCTCACACACACACACTCCTGTATCTGGGGAGGTCTCTCTAACCCTCTCTCTCTCTCTCACACACACTCCTGTATCTGGGGAGGTCTCTCTAACCCTCTCTCTCACACACACACACTCCTGTATCTGGGGAGGTCTCTCTAACCCTCTCTCTCTCTCTCTCACACACACTCCTGTATCTGGGGAGGTCTCTCTAACCCTCTCTCTCTCACACACACACTCCTGTATCTGGTGAGGTCTCTCTAACCCTCTCTCTCTCACACACACTCCTGTATCTGGGGAGGTCTCTCGAACCCTCTCTCTCTCACACACACACACACTCCTGTATCTGGGGAGGTCTCTCTAACCCTCTCTCTCTCACACACACACTCCTGTATCTGGGGAGGTCTCTCTAACCCTCTCTCTCTCTCTCACACACACTCCTGTCTCTGGGGAGGTCTCTCTAACCCTCTCTCTCACACACACACACACTCCTGTATCTGGGGAGGTCTCTCTAACCCTCTCTCTCTCTCTCACACACACTCCTGTATCTGGGGAGGTCTCTCTAACCCTCTCTCTCACACAGACACACACTCCTGTATCTGGGGAGGTCTCTCTAACCCTCTCTCTCTCACACACACACACTCCTGTATCTGGGGAGGTCTCTCTAACCCTCTCTCTCACACACACACACTCCTGTATCTGGGGAGGTCTCTCTAACCCTCTCTCTCACACACACACTCCTGTATCTGGGGAGGTCTCTCTAACCCTCTCTCTCACACACACACACTCCTGTATCTGGGGAGGTCTCTCTAACCCTCTCTTTCTCTCTCTCACACACACACTCCTGTATCTGGGGAGGTCTCTCTAACCCTCTCTCTCTCACACACACACACTCCTGTATCTGGGGAGGTCTCTCTAACCCTCTCTCTCTCACACACACACACTCCTGTATCTGGGGAGGTCTCTCTAACCCTCTCTCTCTCACACACACACTCCTGTATCTGGGGAGGTCTCTCTAACCCTCTCTCTCACACACACACACTCCTGTATCTGGGGAGGTCTCTCTAACCCTCTCTCTCACACACACACACACTCCTGTATCTGGGGAGGTCTCTCTAACCCTCTCTCTCACACACACACTCCTGTATCTGGGGAGGTCTCTCTAACCCTCTCTCTCACACACACACACTCCTGTATCTGGGGAGGTCTCTCTAACCCTCTCGCTCTCACACACACTCCTGTATCTGGGGAGGTCTCTCTAACCCTCTCTCTCTCTCACACACACTCCTGTGTCTGGGGAGGTCTCTCTAACCCTCTCTCTCTCACACACACACACTCCTGTATCTGGGGAGGTCTCTCTAACCCTCTCTCTCTCACACACACACACTCCTGTATCTGGGGAGGTCTCTCTATCTCTCTCTCTCACACACACACTCCTGTATCTGGGGAGGTCTCTCTAACCCTCTCTCTCACACACACACACTCCTGTATCTGGGGAGGTCTCTCTAACCCTCTCTCTCACACACACACACACTCCTGTATCTGTGGAGGTCTCTCTCACCCTCTCGCTCTCACACACACTCCTGTATCTGGGGAGGTCTCTCTAACCCTCTCTCTCTCACACACACACACTCCTGTATCTGGGGAGGTCTCTCTCACCCTCTCTCTCTCACACACACACACTCCTGTGTCTGGGGAGGTCTCTCTAACCCTCTCTCTCTCACACACACACACACACTCCTGTGTCTGGGGAGGTCTCTCTAACCCTCTCTCTCTCACACACACACACTCCTGTGTCTGGGGAGGTCTCTCGAACCCTCTCTCTCTCTCTCACACACACACTCCTGTATCTGGGGAGGTCTCTCTAACCCTCTCTCTCTCACACACACACACTCCTGTATCTGGGGAGGTCTCTCTAACCCTCTCTCTCTCACACACAAACACACACACTCCGGTATCTGGGTTGGCCTCTCTATCTCTCACACACACACACACACTCCTGTGTCTGGGGAGGTCTCTCGAACCTCTCTCTCACACACACACTTCTGTATCTGGGGAGGTCTCTCTCACCCTCTCCCTCTCACACACACACACTCCTGTATCTGGGGAGGTCTCTCGAACCCTCTCTCACACACACACACACTCCTGTATCTGGGGAGGTCTCTCTCTCTCTCACACACACTCCTGTATCTGGGGAGGTCTCTCTAACCCTCTCTCTCTCTCTCACACACACTCTCCTGTATCTGGGGAGGTCTCTCTAACCCTCTCTCTCTCTCACACACACACTCCTGTATCTGGGGAGGTCTCTCTAACCCTCTCTCTCTCTCACACACACACTCCTGTATCTGGGGAGGTCTCTCTAACCCTCTCTCTCTCTCACACACACACTCCTGTATCTGGGGAGGTCTCTCTAACCCTCTCTCTCACACACACACTCCTGTATCTGGGGAGGTCTCTCTAACCCTCTCTCTCTCACACACACACTCCTGTATCTGGGGAGGTCTCTCTAACCCTCTCTCTCACACACACACTCCTGTATCTGGGGAGGTCTCTCTAACCCTCTCTCTCTCTCTCTCTCACACACACTCCTGTATCTGGGGAGGTCTCTCTATCTCTCTCTCTCTCACACACACACACTCCTGTATCTGGGGAGGTCTCTCGAACCCTCTCTCTCTCACACACACACTCCTGTATCTGGGGAGGTCTCTCTAACCCTCTCTCTCTCTCTCACACACACACACACTCCTGTATCTGGGGAGGTCTCTCTAACCCTCTCTCTCTCTCACACACACACACTCCTGTATCTGGGGAGGTCTCTCTAACCCTCTCTCTCTCTCACACACACACACTCCTGTATCTGGGGAGGTCTCTCTAACCCTCTCTCTCTCTCTCACACACACACACACTCCTGTATCTGGGGAGGTCTCTCTAACCCTCTCTCTCTCACACACACACTCCTGTATCTGGGGAGGTCTCTCTAACCCTCTCTCTCTCACACACACACACTCCTGTATCTGGGGAGGTCTCTCTAACCCTCTCTCTCTCTCACACACACTCCTGTATCTGGGGAGGTCTCTCTAACCCTCTCTCTCTCTCACACACACTCCTGTATCTGGGGAGGTCTCTCTAACCCTCTCTCTCTCACACACACACTCCTGTATCTGGTGAGGTCTCTCTAACCCTCTCTCTCTCACACACACTCCTGTATCTGGGGAGGTCTCTCTAACCCTCTCTCTCTCACACACACACACACTCCTGTATCTGGGGAGGTCTCTCTAACCCTCTCTCTCTCGCACACACACTCCTGTATCTGGGGAGGTCTCTCTAACCCTCTCTCTCTCTCTCACACACACTCCTGTATCTGGGGAGGTCTCTCTAACCCTCTCTCTCACACACACACACACTCCTGTATCTGGGGAGGTCTCTCGAACCCTCTCTCTCTCTCTCACACACACTCCTGTATCTGGGGAGGTCTCTCTAACCCTCTCTCTCACACAGACACACACTCCTGTATCTGGGGAGGTCTCTCTAACCCTCTCTCTCACACACACACACTCCTGTATCTGGGGAGGTCTCTCTAACCCTCTCTCTCACACACACACACTCCTGTATCTGGGGAGGTCTCTCTAACCCTCTCTCTCACACACACACTCCTGTATCTGGGGAGGTCTCTCTAACCCTCTCTCTCACACACACACACTCCTGTATCTGGGGAGGTCTCTCTAACCCTCTCGCTCTCACACACACTCCTGTATCTGGGGAGGTCTCTCTAACCCTCTCTTTCTCTCTCTCACACACACACTCCTGTATCTGGGGAGGTCTCTCTAACCCTCTCTCTCTCACACACACACACTCCTGTATCTGGGGAGGTCTCTCTAACCCTCTCTCTCTCACACACACACACTCCTGTATCTGGGGAGGTCTCTCTAACCCTCTCTCTCTCACACACACACACTCCTGTATCTGGGGAGGTCTCTCTAACCCTCTCTCTCTCACACACACACTCCTGTATCTGGGGAGGTCTCTCTAACCCTCTCTCTCACACACACACACTCCTGTATCTGGGGAGGTCTCTCTAACCCTCTCTCTCTCTCTCACACACACTCCTGTATCTGGGGAGGTCTCTCTAACCCTCTCTCTCACACACACACACTCCTGTATCTGGGGAGGTCTCTCTAACCCTCTCTCTCTCTCTCACACACACTCCTGTATCTGGGGAGGTCTCTCTAACCCTCTCTCTCTCACACACACACTCCTGTATCTGGTGAGGTCTCTCTAACCCTCTCTCTCTCACACACACTCCTGTATCTGGGGAGGTCTCTCGAACCCTCTCTCTCTCACACACACACACACTCCTGTATCTGGGGAGGTCTCTCTAACCCTCTCTCTCTCACACACACACTCCTGTATCTGGGGAGGTCTCTCTAACCCTCTCTCTCTCTCTCACACACACTCCTGTCTCTGGGGAGGTCTCTCTAACCCTCTCTCTCACACACACACACACTCCTGTATCTGGGGAGGTCTCTCTAACCCTCTCTCTCTCTCTCACACACACTCCTGTATCTGGGGAGGTCTCTCTAACCCTCTCTCTCACACAGACACACACTCCTGTATCTGGGGAGGTCTCTCTAACCCTCTCTCTCACACACACACACACTCCTGTATCTGGGGAGGTCTCTCTAACCCTCTCTCTCACACACACACTCCTGTATCTGGGGAGGTCTCTCTAACCCTCTCTCTCACACACACACACTCCTGTATCTGGGGAGGTCTCTCTAACCCTCTCTTTCTCTCTCTCACACACACTCCTGTATCTGGGGAGGTCTCTCTAACCCTCTCTCTTACACACACACTCCTGTATCTGGGGAGGTCTCTCTAACCCTCTCTCTCACACACACACACTCCTGTATCTGGGGAGGTCTCTCTAACCCTCTCGCTCTCACACACACTCCTGTATCTGGGGAGGTCTCTCTAACCCTCTCTCTCTCTCACACACACTCCTGTATCTGGGGAGGTCTCTCTAACCCTCTCTCTCTCTCACACACACTCCTGTATCTGGGGAGGTCTCTCTAACCCTCTCTCTCTCACACACACACACTCCTGTATCTGGGGAGGTCTCTCTAACCCTCTCTCTCTCACACACACACACACTCCTGTATCTGGGGAGGTCTCTCTATCTCTCTCTTTCACACACACACTCCTGTATCTGGGGAGGTCTCTCTAACCCTCTCTCTCACACACACACACTCCTGTATCTGGGGAGGTCTCTCTAACCCTCTCTCTCACACACACACACACTCCTGTCTCTGGGGAGGTCTCTCTAACCCTCTCTCTCACACACACACACACTCCTGTATCTGGGGAGGTCTCTCTAACCCTCTCGCTCTCACACACACTCCTGTATCTGGGGAGGTCTCTCTAACCCTCTCTCTCACACACACACACACTCCTGTATCTGGGGAGGTCTCTCTAACCCTCTCTCTCTCACACACACACACTCCTGTATCTGGGGAGGTCTCTCTAACCCTCTCTCTCTCTCTCACACACACACTCCTGTATCTGGGGAGGTCTCTCTAACCCTCTCTCTCTCACACACACACACACTCCTGTATCTGTGGAGGTCTCTCTAACCCTCTCTCTCTTTCTCTCTCACACACACATTCCTTGAAGCAGCCTCCGGTTTACTTACGGTTCCTTTTTCTTTCTCTTTCTCATCCTGCCTGCAGCTCGTTCAATGGGTAAAAGCTACAAAGGAAGAGGTAAGGTTCATGAGATTACAAAGTTCCCAAAAACTGCCCCCCATCAAACACTCCCAGGACAGGTACAGCACGGGGTTAGATACAGAGTAAAGCTCCCTCTACACTGTCCCCCATCAAACACTCCCAGGACAGATACAGCACGGGGTTAGATACAGAGTAAAGCTCCCTCTACACTGTCCCCCATCAAACACTCCCAGGACAGGTACAGCACGGGGTTAGATACAGAGTAAAGCTCCCTCTACACTGTCCCCACCAAAAAATCCCAGGACAGGTACAGCACGGGGTTAGATACAGAGTAAAGCTCCCTCTACACTGTCCCCATCAAACACACCCAGGACAGGCACAGCACGGGGTTAGATACAGAGTAAAGCTCCCTCTACACTGTCCCCATCAAGCACACCCAGGACAGGTACAGCACGGGGTTAAATACAGAGTAAAGCTCCCTCTACACTGTCCCCATCAAACACTCCCAGGACAGGTACAGCACGGGGTTAGATACAGAGTAAAGCTCCCTCTACACTGTCCCCCATCAAACACTCCCAGGACAGGCACAGCACGGGGTCAGAAACAGAGTAAAGCTCCCTCTACACTGTCCCCATCAAACACTCCCAGGACAGGTACAGCACGGGGTTAGATACAGAGTAAAGCTCCCTCTACACTGTCCCCATCAATCACTCCCAGGACAGGGACAGCACGGGGTTAGATACAGAGTAAAGCTCCCTCGACACTGTCCCCATCAATCACTCCCAGGACAGGTACAGCACGGGGTTAAATACAGAGTAAAGCTCCCTCTACACTGTCCCCATCAAACACTCCCAGGACAGGCACAGCACGGGGTCAGAAACAGAGTAAAGCTCCCTCGACACTGTCCCCATCAAACACTCCCAGGACAGGTACAGCACGGGGTTAGATACAGAGTAAAGCTCCCTCTACACTGTCCCCATCAAACACTCCCAGGACAGGTACAGCACGGGGTTAGATACAGAGTAAAGTTCCCTCTACACTGTCCCCCATCAAACACTCCCAGGACAGGTACTGCACGGGGTTAGATACAGAGTAAAGCTCCCTCTACACTGTCCCCCATCAAACACTCCCAGGACTGGTACTGCACGGGGTTAGATACAGAGTAAAGCTCCCTCCACACTGTCCCCCATCAAACACTCCCAGGACAGGTACAGCACGGTGTTAGATACAGAGTAAAGCTCCCTCTACACTGTCCCCCATCAAACACACCCAGGACAGGTACAGCACGGGGTTAGATACAGAGGAAAGCTCCCTCTACACTGTCCCCATCAAACACTCCCAGGACAGGCACAGCACGGGGTCAGAAACAGAGTAAATCTCCCTCTACACTGTCCTCCATCAAACACTCCCAGGACTGGTACAGCACGGGGTTATATACAGAGTAAAGCTCCCTCTACACTGTCCCCCATCAAACACTCCCAGGACAGGTACAGCACGGGGTTAGATACACAGTAAAGCTCCCTCCACACTGTCCCCATCAAACACTCCCAGGACAGGTGCAGCACGGGGTGAGGTACAGAGTAAAGCTCCCTCTACACTGTCCCCCATCAAACACTCCCAGGACAGGTACAGCACGGGGTTAGATACACAGTAAAGCTCCCTCCACACTGTCCCCATCAAACACTCCCAGGACATGGACAGCACGGGGTTAGATACAGAGTAAAGCTCCCTCTACACTGTCCCCCATCAAACACTCCCAGGACAGGTACTGCACGGGGTTAGATACAGAGTAAAGCTCCCTCTACGCTGTCCCCCATCAAACACTCCCAGGACAGGTACAGCACGGGGTTAGATACAGTGTAAAGCTCCCTCTACACTGTCCCCCATCAAACACTCCCAGGACAGGTACTGCACGGGGTTAGATACAGAGTAAAGCTCCCTCCACACTGTCCCCCATCAAACACTCCCAGGACAGGTACAGCACGGGGTTAGATACAGAGTAAAGCTCCCTCTACACTGTCCCCATCAAACACTCCCAGGACAGGTACTGCACGGGGTTAGATACAGAGTAAAGCTCCCTCTCCACTGTCCCCCATCAAACACTCCCAGGACTGGTACAGCACGGGGTTAGATACACAGTAAAGCTCCCTCTACACTGTCCCCATCAAACACTCTCAGGACAGGTACAGCATGGGGTTAGATACAGAGTAAAGCTCCCTCTACACTGTCCCCCATCAAACACTCCCAGGACAGGTACAGCACGGGGTTAGATACAGAGTAAAGCTCCCTCCACACTGTCCCCATCAAACACTCCCAGGACAGGTACAGCACTGGGGTTAGATACAGAGTAAAGCTCCCTCGACACTGTCCCCCATCAAACACTCCCAGGACAGGTACAGCACGGGGTTAGATACAGAGTAAAGCTCCCTCCACACTGTCCCCATCAAACACTCCCAGGACAGGTACAGCACTGGGGTTAGATATAGAGTAAAGCTCCCTCTACACTGTCCCCATCAAACACTCCCAGGACAGGTACAGCACTGGGGTTAGATACAGAGTAAAGTTCCCTCTCCACTGTCCCCCATCAAACACTCCCAGGACAGGTACAGCACGGGGTTAGATACAGAGTAAAGCTCCCTCCACACTGTCCCCATCAAACACTCCCAGGACAGGTACAGCACTGGGGTTAGATACAGAGTAAAGCTCCCTCTACACTGTCCCCATCAAACACTCCCAGGACAGGTACAGCACTGGGGTTAGGTACAGAGTAAAGCTCCCTCTACACTGTCCCCATCAAACACTCCCAGGACAGGTACAGCACTGGGGTTCGATACAGAGTAAAGCTCCCTCTCCACTGTCCCCCATCAAACACTCCCAGGACAGGTACAGCACTGGGGTTAGATACAGAGTAAAGCTCCCTCTCCACTGTCCCCCATCAAACACTCCCAGGACAGGTACAGCACTGGGGTTCGATACAGAGTAAAGCTCCCTCTCCACTGTCCCCCATCAAACACTCCCAGGACAGGTACAGCACTGGGGTTAGATACAGAGTAAAGCTCCCTCTCCACTGTCCCCCATCAAACACTCCCAGGACAGGTACAGCACTGGGGTTAGATACAGAGTAAAGCTCCCTCTACACTGTCCCCACCAAACACTCCCAGGACAGGTACAGCACGGGGTTAGATACAGAGTAAAGCTCCCTCTGCACTGTCCCCCATCAAACACTCCCAGGACAGGTACAGCACGGGGTTAGATACAGAGTAAAGCTCCCTCTACACTGTCCCCATCAAACACTCCCAGGACAGGTACAGCACGGGGTTAGATACAGAGTAAAGCTCCCTCTACACTGTCCCCATCAAACACTCCCAGGACAGGTACAGCACGGGGTTAGATACAGAGTAAAGCTCCCTCTACACTGTCCCCATCAAACACTCCCAGGACATGTACAGCACGGGGTTAGATACAGAGTAAAGCTCCCTCTACACTGTCCCCCATCAAACACTCCCAGGACAGGTACAGCACTGGGTTAGATACAGAGTAAAGCTCCCTCTACACTGTCCCCCATCAAACACTCCCAGGACAGGTACAGCACGGGGTTATATACAGAGTAAAGCTCCCTCTACACTGTCCCCCATCAAACACTCCCAGGACAGGTACAGCACGGGGTTATATACAGAGTAAAGCTCCCTCTACACTGTCCCCCATCAAACACTCCCAGGACAGGTACAGCACGGGGTTAGATACAGAGTAAAGCTCCCTCTACACTGTCCCCCATCAAACACTCCCAGGACAGGTACAGCACGGGGTTAGATACAGAGTAAAGCTCCCTCTACACTGTCCCCCATCAAACACTCCCAGGACAGGTACAGCACGGGGTTATATACAGAGTAAAGCTCCCTCTACACTGTCCCCCATCAAACACTCCCAGGACAGGTACAGCACGGGGTTAGATACAGAGTAAAGCTCCCTCTACACTGTCCCCATCAAACACTCCCAGGACAGGTACAGCACGGGGTTAGATACAGAGTAAAGCTCCCTCTACACTGTCCCCATCAAACACTCCAGGACAGGTACAGCATGGGGTTAGATACAGAGTAAAGCTCCCTCTACACTGTCCCCCATCAAACACTCCCAGGACAGGTACAGCACGGGGTTAGATACAGAGTAAGCTCCCTCTACACTGTCCCCATCAAACACTCCCAGGACAGGTACAGCACGGGGTTAGATACAGAGTAAAGCTCCCTCTACACTGTCCCCATCAAACACTCCCAGGACAGGTACAGCACGGGGTTAGATACAGAGTAAAGCTCCCTCTACACTGTCCCCATCAAACACTCCCAGGACATGTACAGCACGGGGTTAGATACAGAGTAAAGCTCCCTCTACACTGTCCCCCATCAAACACTCCCAGGACAGGTACAGCACGGGGTTAGATACAGAGTAAAGCTCCCTCTACACTGTCCCCCATCAAACACTCCCAGGACAGGTACAGCACGGGGTTATATACAGAGTAAAGCTCCCTCTACACTGTCCCCCATCAAACACTCCCAGGACAGGTACAGCACGGGGTTAGATACAGAGTAAAGCTCCCTCTACACTGTCCCCCATCAAACACTCCCAGGACAGGTACAGCACGGGGTTAGATACAGAGTAAAGCTCCCTCTACACTGTCCCCCATCAAACACTCCCAGGACAGGTACAGCACGGGGTTAGATACAGAGTAAAGCTCCCTCTACACTGTCCCCATCAAACACTCCCAGGACAGGTACAGCACGGGGTTAGATACAGAGTAAAGCTCCCTCTACACTGTCCCCCATCAAACACTCCCAGGACAGGTACAGCACGGGGTTAGATACAGAGTAAAGCTCCCTCTACACTGTCCCCCATCAAACACTCCCAGGACAGGTACAGCACGGGGTTAGATACAGAGTAAAGCTCCCTCTACACTGTCCCCCATCAAACACTCCCAGGACAGGTACAGCACGGGGTTAGATACAGAGTAAAGCTCCCTCTACACTGTCCCCCATCAAACACTCCCAGGACAGGTACAGCACGGGGTTAGATACAGAGTAAAGCTCCCTCTACACTGTCCCCCATCAAACACTCCCAGGACAGGTACAGCACGGGGTTAGATACAGAGTAAAGCTCCCTCTACACTGTCCCCCATCAAACACTCCCAGGACAGGTACAGCACGGGGTTAGATACAGAGTAAAGCTCCCTCTACACTGTCCCCCATCAAACACTCCCAGGACAGGTACAGCACGGGGTTAGATACAGAGTAAAGCTCCCTCTACACTGTCCCCATCAAACACTCCCAGGACAGGTACAGCACGGGGTTAGATACAGAGTAAAGCTCCCTCTACACTGTCCCCATCAAACACTCCCAGGACAGGTACAGCACGGGGTTAGATACAGAGTAAAGCTCCCTCTACACTGTCCCCATCAAACACTCCCAGGACAGGTACAGCACGGGGTTAGATACAGAGTAAAGCTCCCTCTACACTGTCCCCATCAAACACTCCCAGGACAGGTACAGCACGGGGTTAGATACAGAGTAAAGCTCCCTCTACACTGTCCCCCATCAAACACTCCCAGGACAGGTACAGCACGGGGTTAGATACAGAGTAAAGCTCCCTCTACACTGTCCCCATCAAACACTCCCAGGACAGGTACAGCACGGGGTTAGATACAGAGTAAAGCTCCCTCTACACTGTCCCCCATCAAACACTCCCAGGACAGGTACAGCACGGGGTTAGATACAGAGTAAAGCTCCCTCTACACTGTCCCCCATCAAACACTCCCAGGACAGGTACAGCACGGGGTTAGATACAGAGTAAAGCTCCCTCTACACTGTCCCCCATCAAACACTCCCAGGACAGGTACAGCACGGGGTTATATACAGAGTAAAGCTCCCTCTACACTGTCCCCCATCAAACCCTCCCAGGACAGGTACAGCACGGGGTTAGATACAGAGTAAAGCTCCCTCTACACAGTCCCCCATCAAACACTCCCAGGACAGGTACAGCACGGGGTTAGATACAGAGTTAAAGCTCCCTCT
>NW_027594249.1:0-12500 GCF_964213995.1 Mustelus asterias | reverse complement strand
GTCACGGGATCAGAGGGGAACAGGCAAGATGGATACACAGCTGGCTTGGCCATAGAAGACAGAAGGTAGCACCCTAACCCTAACCCTTCTGAATGGAGGGCTGTGACTAGCGGTGTTCCATGGGGGTCAGTTCTGGGACCTTTGTTGTTCGGAGTATATATAACTGATTTGAAGGAAAATGTAGCTGGTCTCATTAGCAAGTTCGCAGACGACACAAGAATTGGTGGAGTTGCGGATAGTGAAGAGGATTGTCACAGGATACAGCAGGATATAGACCGGTTGGAGACTTGGGCGGAGAGATGGCAGATGGAGTTTAATCCGGACAAGTGTGAGCTAATGCATTTTGGAAGGTCCAATGCATGTAGGAATTATACAGTAAATGGTAGAACCCTTAAGAGTATTGACAGGCAGAGGGATCTGGGTGTACAAGTACACAGGTCATTGAAAGGGGCAACGCAGGTGGAGAAGGTAGTCAAGAAGGCATACGGCATGCTTGCCTTCATCGGCCGGGGCATTGAGTTTAAAAATTGGCAAGGCATGTTGCAGCTTTATAGAACCTTAGTTAGGCCACACTTGGAATACAGTGTTCAATTCTGGTCGCCACACTACCAGAAGGATGTGGAGGCTTTGGAGAGGGTACAGAAAAGATTTACCAGGATGTTGTCCTGGTCTGGAGGACATTAGCTATGAGGAGAGGTTGGAGAAACTTGGTTTGTTCTCACTGGAACGACGGAGGTTGAGGGGGAGACCTGATAGAAGTCTACAAGATTATGAGGGGCATGGACAGAGTGGATAGTCAGAAGCTTTTTCCCAGGGTGGAAGAGTCAATCACTAGGGGACTTCTTCCGTCGGGAAAAAGATACAAAAGTCTGGGGTCACGTACCGATCGACTCAAGAACAGCTTCTTCCCTGCTGCTGCCGTCAGACTTTTGAATGGACCGACCTCGCATTAAGTTGATCTTTCTCTACACCCCTAGCTGTGACTGTAACACTACATTCTGCACCCTCTCCTTTCCTTCTCTATGAACGGTATGCTTTGTCTGTATAGCGCGCAAGAAACAATACTTTTCACTGTATGTTAATACAGCTGACAATAATAAGTCAAATCAGATCATAGGTTTAAGGTGCGTGGGGGAAAGTTGGGAGGAGATGTGTGAGGCAGGTTTTTTTACACAGAGGGTGGTGAGTGTCTGGAACGGGCTGCCCGGGGGGGGTGGTGGGAGCGGGTACGATAGCGGCGTTTGAGGGGCAGCTGGATGAATACATGACTAGGATGGGAATGGAAGGATACGGGCTCTGTAAGTGCGTACGGTTTTAGTTTAGGCAGATATCACGATCAGTGCAGGAGGGTCGAAGGGCCCTGTTCCTGTGCTGTACTGTTCTTTGTTCATTGTATCTAAGTCAATAATATTCTCAATTAAATTTTGTTTTTGATAAAAGCTCCTCATGGGTCGGCTGGATCACACCTGGAGTGAAACCACTCAAACTCACCCCAGCCAAAGTCAACGTAAAACATTACAGGACAGGCGAGCTTCATAGAACACCTTGAGATAGCCAACCTGACTTGTAACAAGATACAAAGGGAATCGGGGGATAGGTGTTGGGGGGGGAAGACATAAGGTCTACTAAAGGATCAGCTGCGATCTTACTGGACGCGGGCTGGGGAGTGGGTTTGATGGGCCGAATGGCTGATTTCAATACCTGGGTCCCATGTACAGCAGCCAAGAAAATTGCCAAAATCATTTACACGGTTCCAACATGCAGACTAACCTTGACAGTGTAGAATAAAGTGCGTGAGAGAGGGACTGAACTCAGCCGTGGAGTAGGTACAATTAGGAACAAGATCGCAGGTAAGACATCTTCTCTCGAAAGAACCTGTAACTTCAGCACTGAGGGAGACAGAGAGATAGAGGCCCTTACTGCATCACCTCAGTTACTCACACTGTGGGAGGGTCAGTGCTGAGGGAGCGCCGCACTGTGTGGGAGGGTCAGTGCTGAGGGAGCGCCGCACTGTGTGGGAGGGTCAGTGCTGAGGGAGCGCCGCACTGTGTGGGAGGGTCAGTGCTGAGGGAGTGCCGCACTGTGTGGGAGGGTCAGTGCTGAGGGAGTGCCGCACTGTGGGAGGGTCGGTGCTGAGGGAGTGCCGCACTGTGGGTCAGTGCTGAGGGAGTGCCGCACTGTGGGAGGGTCAGTGCTGAGGGAGTGCCGCACTGTGGGAGGGTCAGTGCTGAGGGAGCGCCGCACTGTGGGAGGGTCAGTGCTGAGGGAGCGCCGCACTGTGTGGGAGGGTCAGTGCTGAGGGAGTGCCGCACTGTGGGAGGGTCAGTGCTGAGGGAGTGCCGCACTGTGGGAAGGTCAGTGCTGAGGGAGCGCCGCACTGTGGGAGGGTCAGTGCTGAGGGAGTGCCGCACTGTGGGAGAGTCAGTGCTGAGGGAGCGCCGCACTGTGGGAGGGTCGGTGCTGAGGGAGCGCCGCACTGTGGGGAGGGTCAGTGCTGAGGGAGCGCCGCACTGTGGAAGGGTCGGTGCTGAGGGAGCGCCGCACTGTGAGAGGGTCAGTGCTGAGGGAGCGCTGCACTGTGGGAGGGTCAGTGCTGAGGGAGCGCCGCACTGTGAGAGGGTCAGTGCTGAGGGAGCGCTGCACTGTGGGAGGGTCAGTGCTGAGGGAGCGCCGCACTGTGGGAGGGTCAGTGCTGAGGGAGCGCCGCACTGTGGGAGGGTCAGTGCTGAGGGAGCGCCGCACTGTGGGAGGGTCAGTGCTGAGGGAGCGCCGCACTGTGGGAGGGGCAGTGCTGAGGGAGCGCCGCACTGTGGGAGGGTCAGTGCTGAGGGTGCACCGCACTGTGGGAGGGTCAGCGCTGAGGGTGCACCGCACTGTGGGAGGGTCAGTGCTGAGGGAGCGCCGCACTGTGGGAGGGTCAGTGCTGAGGGAGCGCCGCACTGTGGGAGGGTCAGTGCTGAGGGAGCGCCGCACTGTGGGAGGGTCAGTGCTGAGGGAGCGCCGCACTGTGGGAGGGTCAGTGCTGAGGGAGCGCCGCACTGTGGGAGGGTCAGTGCTGAGGGAGCGCCGCACTGTGGGAGGGTCAGTGCTGAGGGTGCACCGCACTGTGGGAGGGTCAGCGCTGAGGGTGCGCCGCACTGTGGGAGGGTCAGTGCTGAGGGAGCGCCGCACTGTGGGAGGGTCAGTGCTGAGGGAGCGCCGCACTGTAGGAGGGTCAGTGCTGAGGGAGCGCCGCACTGTGGGAGGATCAGTGCTGAGGGAGCGCCGCACTGTGGGAGGGTCAGTGCTGAGGGAGTGCCGCACTGCGGGAGGGTCAGTGCTGAGGGAGCGCCGCACTGTGGGAGGGTCAGTGCTGAGGGAGCGCCGCACTGTGGGAGGGTCAGTGCTGAGGGAGCGCCGCACTGTGTGGGAGGGTCAGTGCTGAGGGAGCGCTGCACTGTGGGAGGGTCAGTGCTGAGGGAGCGCCGCACTGTGGGAGGGTCAGTGCTGAGGGAGCGCCGCACTGTGGGAGGGTCAGTGCTGAGGGAGCGCCGCACTGTGGGAGGGTCGGTGCTGAGGGAGCGCCGCACTGTGGGAGGGTCAGTGCTGAGGGAGCGCCGCACTGTGGGAGGGTCAGTGCTGAGGGAGCGCCGCACTGTGGGAGGGTCAGTGCTGAGGGAGCGCCGCACTGTGTGGGAGGGTCAGTGCTGAGGGAGCGCCGCACTGTGGGAGGGTCAGTGCTGAGGGAGCGCCGCACTGTGGGAGGGTCGGTGCTGAGGGAGCGCCGCACTGTGGGAGGGTCAGTGCTGAGGGAGCGCCGCACTGTGGGAGGGTCAGTGCTGAGGGAGCGCCGCACTGTGGGAGGGTCAGTGCTGAGGGAGCGCCGCACTGTGGGAGGGTCGGTGCTGAGGGAGCGCCGCACTGCGGGAGGGTCAGTGCTGAGGGAGCGCCGCACTGTGGGAGGGTCAGTGCTGAGGGAGCGCCGCACTGTGGGAGGGTCGGTGCTGAGGGAGCGCCGCACTGTGGGAGGGTCAGTGCTGAGGGAGCGCCGCACTGTGGGAGGGTCAGTGCTGAGGGAGCGCTGCACTGTGGGAGGGTCAGTGCTGAGGGAGCGCCGCACTGTGGGAGGGTCAGTGCTGAGGGAGCGCCGCACTGTAGGAGGGTCAGTGCTGAGGGAGAGCCGCACTGTGGGAGGGTCAGTGCTGAGGGTGCGCCGCACTGTGGGAGGGTCAGTGCTGAGGGAGCGCCGCACTGTAGGAGGGTCAGTGCTGAGGGAGTGCCGCACTGTGGGAGGGTCAGTGCTGAGGGAGCGCCGCACTGTGGGAGGGTCAGTGCTGAGGGAGCGCCGCACTGTGGGAGGGTCAGTGCTGAGGGAGCGCCGCACTGTGGGAGGGTCAGTGCTGAGGGAGCGCCGCACTGTGGGAGGGTCAGCGCTGAGGGAGCGCCGCGCTGTGGGAGGGTCAGTGCTGAGGGAGCGCCGCACTGGTGGGAGGGTCAGTGCTGAGGGAGCGCCGCACTGTGGGAGGGTCAGTGCTGAGGGAGCGCCGCGCTGTGGGAGGGTCGGTGCTGAGGGAGTGCCGCACTGTGGGAGGGTCAGTGCTGAGGGAGCGCCGCACTGTGGGAGGGTCAGTGCTGAGGGAGCGCCGCACTGTGGGAGGGTCAGTGCTGAGGGAGCGCCGCACTGTGGGAGGGTCAGTGCTGAGGGAGCGCCGCACTGTGGGAGGGTCAGTGCTGAGGGAGCGCTGCACTGTGGGAGGGTCAGTGCTGAGGGTGCACCGCACTGTGGGAGGTCAGTGCTGAGGGAGCGCCGCACTGTGGGAGGGTCAGTGCTGAGGGAGCGCCGCACTGTGGGAGGGTCAGTGCTGAGGGAGCGCCGCACTGTGGGAGGGTCAGTGCTGAGGGAGCGCCGCACTGTGGGAGGGTCAGTGCTGAGGGAGCGCTGCACTGTGGGAGGGTCAGTGCTGAGGGAGCGCTGCACTGTGGGAGGGTCAGTGCTGAGGGAGCGCCGCACTGTGGGAGGGTCAGTGCTGAGGGAGCGCTGCACTGTGGGAGGGTCAGTGCTGAGGGAGCGCCGCACTGTGGGGAGGGTCAGTGCTGAGGGAGCGCCGCACTGTGGGAGGGTCAGTGCTGAGGGAGCGCCGCACTGTAGGAGGGTCAGTGCTGAGGGAGAGCCGCACTGTGGGAGGGTCAGTGCTGAGGGTGCGCCGCACTGTGGGAGGGTCAGTGCTGAGGGAGCGCCGCACTGTAGGAGGGTCAGTGCTGAGGGAGTGCCGCACTGTGGGAGGGTCAGTGCTGAGGGAGCGCCGCACTGTGGGAGGGTCAGTGCTGAGGGAGCGCCGCACTGTGGGAGGGTCAGTGCTGAGGGAGCGCCGCACTGTGGGAGGGTCAGTGCTGAGGGAGCGCCGCACTGTGGGAGGGTCAGCGCTGAGGGAGCGCCGCGCTGTGGGAGGGTCAGTGCTGAGGGAGCGCCGCACTGTGGGAGGGTCAGTGCTGAGGGAGCGCCGCACTGTGGGAGGGTCAGTGCTGAGGGAGCGCCGCGCTGTGGGAGGGTCGGTGCTGAGGGAGTGCCGCACTGTGGGAGGGTCAGTGCTGAGGGAGCGCCGCACTGTGGGAGGGTCAGTGCTGAGGGAGCGCCGCACTGTGGGAGGGTCAGTGCTGAGGGAGCGCCGCACTGTGGGAGGGTCAGTGCTGAGGGAGCGCCGCACTGTGGGAGGGTCAGTGCTGAGGGAGCGCTGCACTGTGGGAGGGTCAGTGCTGAGGGTGCACCGCACTGTGGGAGGGTCAGTGCTGAGGGAGCGCCGCACTGTGGGAGGGTCAGTGCTGAGGGAGCGCCGCACTGTGGGAGGGTCAGTGCTGAGGGAGCGCCGCACTGTGGGAGGGTCAGTGCTGAGGGAGCGCCGCACTGTGGGAGGGTCAGTGCTGAGGGAGCGCTGCACTGTGGGAGGGTCAGTGCTGAGGGAGCGCTGCACTGTGGGAGGGTCAGTGCTGAGGGAGCGCCGCACTGTGGGAGGGTCAGTGCTGAGGGAGCGCTGCACTGTGGGAGGGTCAGTGCTGAGGGAGCGCCGCACTGTGGGGAGGGTCAGTGCTGAGGGAGCGCCGCACTGTGGGAGGGTCAGTGCTGAGGGAGCGCCGCACTGTTGGAGGGTCAGTGCTGAGGGAGCGCCGCACTGTGGGAGGGTCAGTGCTGAGGGAGCGCCGCACTGTGGGAGGGTCAGTGCTGAGGGTGCGCCGCACTGTGGGAGGGTCAGTGCTGAGGGAGTGCCGCACTGTGGGGAGGGTCAGTGCTGAGGGAGCGCCGCACTGTGGGAGGGTCAGTGCTGAGGGAGCGCCGCACTGTTGGAGGGTCAGTGCTGAGGGAGCGCCGCACTGTGGGAGGGTCAGTGCTGAGGGAGCGCCGCACTGTGGGAGGGTCAGTGCTGAGGGAGCGCCGCACTGTGGGAGGGTCAGTGCTGAGGGTGCAGGGCAGCCGCTGCGTTTGGAACAGTTCCGGTACATTCCGCCCTCCTTCCTCCGGCCCCCTTCTCACCTGTACAGGTGTCTGGTCCTCGGAGATTCCTCGGAGCTTTGGAAATAACTACGATAAAAGCAGCAACAGAATTCCACATCAGATACATCTGTACCCCCACTCCCCCCGCACCCCTCCCCCTGCTCCCCCTCCCCCCAGTATCACAACCCCC
The DNA here is from genome assembly GCF_964213995.1 of Mustelus asterias. Classification (NCBI taxonomy): domain Eukaryota; kingdom Metazoa; phylum Chordata; class Chondrichthyes; order Carcharhiniformes; family Triakidae; genus Mustelus; species Mustelus asterias. The sequence continues at coordinate 5,844 of NW_027594249.1, read as the reverse complement.
CCCACTCGCACCCCTCCCCTCGCGCTCCCCCTCCCCATTGTATCACCACACTTCCCCCCCCGACTCTCCCTGCTCCCCCTACCCCCAGTATCACAACCCCATCCCACTCCCCCTGCCTCAGCACCCCTCCCCCAGCTCCCCCTCCTCCCAGTTTCACGACCCCCCCCACTCTCCTCCCGCCCCAGCACCCCTCCCCCCGTGCTCCCCCTCCCCATTGTATCACAACACTGCCCCCCCCCCGACTCTCCCTGCTCCCCCTACCCCCAGTATCACAACCCCGTCCCACTCCCCCTGCCTCACCACCCCTCCCCCCCCCCTCCCTCGCTCCCTTACCCCGAGGAGAACGAGCCCCGAATTCTCCCACTCGAACCTGGGAGATAAAACTACCCCCTGCCCCATCCTTGGGAACCATCCTGGGAATCTCCCTCTGCACCCCCTCCCTGCCCCACCACCGTGAGGGCCCTCACCCCCTTCCTGTGAAGCGGTGGTGACCACACTGGACACAATGCCACCCCCACCCCCATCCTTCCCAACACCTTGGGCGGCGCGGTGGCACAGCGGGTTAGCACTGCTGCCTCACAGCGCCAGGGACCCGGGTTCGATTCCTGGCTCGGGTCACTGTCCGTGTGGAGTTTGCACATTCTCCCCGTGTCTGCGTGGGTTTCCTCCGGGTGCTCCGGTTTCCTCCCACAGTCTGAAAGATGTGTAGGTTAGGGTGGATTGGCCATGGTAAATTATAGAACATAGAACAGTACAGCACAGAACAGGCCCTTCAGCCCACGATGTTGTGCCGAGCTTTGTCTGAAACCAAGATCAAGCTATTTTCTCCCTATCATCCCGAAGTGCTCCATGTGCCTATCCAATAGCTTCTTAAATGTTCCTAAAGTTTCTGACTCCACTATCACTGCAGGCAGTCCATTCCATACCCAAACCACTCTCTGAGTAAAGAACCTACCTCTGACATCCTTCCTATATCTCCCACCATGAACCCTATAGTTATGCCCCCTTGTAATAGCTCCATCCACCCGAGGAAATAGTCTTTGAACGTTCACTCGATCTATCCCCTTCATCATTTTATAAACCTCTATTAAGTCTCCCCTCAGCCTCCTCCGCTCCAAAGAGAAAAGCCCAAGTTCCCTCAACCTTTCCTCATAAGACCTACCCTCCAAACCAGGCAGCATCCTGGTAAATCTCCTCTGCACTCTTTCCAGTGTCTCCACATCCTTCTTATAGTGAGGTGACCAGAACTGCACACAATATTCCAAATGTGGTCTCACCAAGGTCCTGTACAGTTGCAGCATAACCCCACGGCTCTTAAACTCAGACCCCCTGTTAATGAACACCAACACACTATAGGCCTTCTTCACAGCTCTATCCACTTGAGTGGCAACCTTTAGAGATCTGTGGATATGGACCCCAAGATCTCTCTGTTCCTCCACAGTCTTCAGAACCCTACCTTTGACCCTGTAATCCACATTTAAATTTGTCCTACCAAAATGAATCACCTCGCATTTATCAGGGTTAAACTCCATCTGCCATTTTTCAGCCCAGCTTTGCATCCTATCTATGTCTCTTTGCAGCCTACAACAGCCCTCCACCTCATCCACTACTCCACCAATCTTGGTGTCATCAGCAAATTTACTGATCCACCCTTCAGCCCCCTCCTCCAAGTCATTTATAAAAATGACAAATAGCAGAGGACCAAGCACTGATCCCTGTGGCACTCCGCTGGTAACCGGTTTCCAGTCCGAAAATTTTCCATCCACCACCACCCTCTGTCTTCTGTTAGATAGCCAGTTACCTATCCAATCGGCCAAACTTCCCTCTATCCCACACCTCCTTACTTTCATCATAAGCCGACCATGGGGGACTTTATCAAACGCCTCACTAAAATCCATGTATATGACGTCAACTGCCCTACCTTCATCAACACACTTAGTTACCTCCTCAAAAAATTCAATCAAATTTGTGAGGCAAGACTTGCCCTTCACAAATCCGTGCTGACTATCCCGGATTAAGCTGCATCTTTCTAAATGGTCGTAAATCCTATCCCTGAGGACCTTTTCCATCAACTTACCGACCACCGAAGTAAGACTAACCTATAATTACCAGGGTCATTTCTATTCCCTTTCTTAAACAGAGGAACAACATTTGCCATTCTCCAGTCCTCTGGCACCACCCCCGTGGACAGTGAGGACCCAAAGATCAAAGCCAAAGGCTCTGCTATCTCATCCCTTGCCTCCCAAAGACTCCTAGGATATATTTCATCAGGCCCAGGGGACTTATCAACTTTCAGTTTATTCAAAATTGCTGGTACATCTTCCCTCCGAACATCTACTTCCTCCAGCCTATCAGCCTGTGGCACCCTCTCTTCCTCAAAAACATGGCCCCTCTCCTTGGTGAACACCGAAGAAAAGTATTCATTCATCACCTCTCCTATCTCTTCTGACTCCATGCACAAATTCCCACTACCGTCCTTGACCGGCCCCAGCCTCACCCTGGTCATTCTTTTATTCCTCACATAAGAGTAAAAAGCTTGGGGTTTTCCTTGATCCGACCCGCCAAGGACTTCTCATGCCCCCTCCTAGCTCTCCTAAGCCCCTTTTTCAGCTCATTCCTTGCTAACTTGTAACCCTCAATCGAGCCATCTGAACCTTGTTTCCTCATCCCTCCATAAGCTTCCCTCTTCCTTTTCACAAGACATTCCACCTCTTTCGTGAACCATGGTTCCCTCACTCGGCCATTTCCTCCCTGCCTGACAGGGACATACCTATCAAGGACACCCAGTATTTGTTCCTTGAAAAAGTTCCACTTTTCATTAGTTCCTTTCCTTGACAGTTTCTGTTCCCATCCTATGCTTCCTAGTTCCCGCCTGATTGCATCATAATTACCTCTCCCCCAATTGTAAATCTTGCCCTGCCGTACGGCCCTATCCCTCTCCATTGCAATAACAAAAGACACTGAATTGTGGTCACGATCTCCAAAGTGCTCTCCCACAACCAAATCTAACACTTGGCCCGGTTCATTTCCCAGCACCAAATCCAATGTGGCCTCACCTCTAGTCGGCCCATCCACATATTGTGTCAGGAAACCCTCCCGCACACACTGCACAAAAACTGCCCCATCCGAACTATTTGACCTATAAAGGCTCCAATCAATATTTGGAAAGTTAAAGTCCCCCATGACAACTACCCTGTGACCCCCACACATATCCATAATCTGCTTAGCAATTTCTTCCTCCACATCTCTATTACTATTTGGGGGCCTATAGTAAACTCCTAACAACGTGACCGCTCCTTTCCTGTTTCTAACTGCAGCCCATATTACCTCTGTAGGCAGATCCCCTTCGAAATTGCCCCTTAGTATCCCGGCATGCATTGGTTAGAGGGATTAGTAGAGTAAATATGTGGGGTTATGGGGATAGGGGCTGGGTGGGATTGTGGTCGGTGCAGACTCGATGGGCCGAATGGCTTCCTTCTACATCGTAGGGATCCTGTGATTCTAAAATGGCCTCTCCCCTGTCGGGTTCACATGTTTAAGTTAAAGTTTATTTATTAGTGTCACAAGTAGGTTTACATTAACACTGCAATGAAGTTAATGTGAAAATCCCCCCTAGTCGCCCACACTCTGACTTCTCTGAGGGAGAATTTAGCACGGCCCAATCCACCCTAACCAGCACGTCTTTCAGACTGTGGGAGGAAACCGGAGCACCCGGAGGAAACCCACGCAGACACGGGGAGAACGTGCAAACTCCGCACAGACAGTGACCCGAGGCTGGAATCGAACCCGGGTGTGAGGCTACCAGCGCGTGTTTGCTGGTCTGCGATGCCCCTACATTCGAATAGCTGAGGTGTTTCGGGTGGCCGGAGAGGGTTGCCCCTCGAACCCTCGCCTCTCCCTCCCCCACAGTCAGAGAATTGAGGCCACAGAGGGAGTTAGAGAGGAAGGCTCAGTGTGTGTGTTTTATACAGGTGTGGAAAGTGAGAGATTGTAAAGTTTACATCAATCCCGTTTCCTCGTCGTAGGCAGTGAGAGCGGTCACATCCCAATCCCCCGACGTGATAAATCGAGTGGCTTCCCGAGCACCGTCAGGCTAGAAACAGAGAGAGATTAGTGAGAGAGAGAGAGAGAGAGAGAGAGAGGCAGAGAGAGAGAGGCAGAGAGAGAGAGAGAGAGAGAGAGAGAGAGAGAGAGAGGCAGAGAGAGAGAGGCAGAGAGAGACAGAGAGGGAGAGGCAGAGAGAGAGAGGCAGAGAGAGACAGAGAGAGAGAGGCAGAGAGAGAGAGGCAGAGAGAGAGAGACAGAGGCAGAGAGAGAGAGGCAGAGAGGCAGAGAGAGAGAGGCAGAGAGAGAGAGGCAGAGAGAGAGAGGCAGAGAGAGAGAGGCAGAGAGAGAGAGGCAGAGAGAGAGAGGGAGAGAGAGAGAGACAGAGAGACAGAGAGAGAGAGACAGAGAGAGACAGAGAGAGAGAGACAGAGAGACAGAGAGAGAGACAGAGTGAGACAGCGAGAGAGACAGAGAGAGTGAGAGAGAGAGAGACAGAGAGAGAGAGAGAGACCGAGAGAGAGAGAGACAGAGAGAGAGAGACAGAGAGAGACAGAGAGAGAGAGAGAGAGACAGAGAGAGAGAGACAGAGAGACAGAGAGAGAGACAGAGTGAGACAGCGAGAGAGACAGAGAGAGTGAGAGAGAGAGAGACAGAGAGAGAGAGAGAGACCGAGAGAGAGAGACAGAGTGAGGCAGAGACGGAGACAGAGAGAGTGAGAGAGAGACAGAGAGAGAGAGAGAGACAGAGTGAGACAGAGAGAGAGACAGAGAGAGAGAGAGAGAGGGAAGGAGAGTAATGGTGTGTAATGATAAGATGGGGTCGGATACAGACAGGTTTGGGCAGGGGGTGAGTGTGGAGAGGTTGGATTGACCCAGACACATTTACCTGGGCTGTAAAGAGAGCTACATGCCGGAACGCCCCACGTGCTCCCTGTTTGGTGGGAAGAGTCAGGAAAAAGGTTCTTCCATCCGAGGAAAGCAGTGGCACCTCATTCTGAGAAAGAGACAGTCGCTCAGGCACTGAGTCTCCCCCCGCGCCGAGTCTCCCCCCGCGCCGAGTCTCCCCCCGCGCCGAGTCTCCCCCCACGCTGAGTCTCCCCCACGCCGAGTCTCCCCCACGCCGAGTCTCCCCCACGCCGAGTCTCCCCCACACCGAGTCTCCCCCGCGCCGAGTCTCCCCCCACGCCGAGTCTCCCCCCGCACCGAGTCTCCCCCCGCACCGAGTCTCCCCCCGCGCCGAGTCTCCCCCCGCGCCGAGTCTCCCCCCACGCCGAGTCCCCCCCCCACGCCGAGTCCCCCCCCCACGCCGAGTCCCCCCCCCACGCCGAGTCTCCCCCCGCGCCGAGTCTCCCCCACGCTGAGTCTCCCCCCGCGCCGAGTCTCCCCCACGCCGAGTCTCCCCCCACGCCGTGGCTCCCCCGTGCCGAGTCTCCCCCTGCGCCGAGTCTCCCCCCGTGCCGAGTCTCCCCCGTGCCGAGTCTCCCCCACGCCGAGTCTCCCCCCACGCCGTGGCTCCCCCGTGCCGAGTCTCCCCCTGCGTCGAGTCTCCCCCCACGCCGAGTCTCCCCCGTGCCGAGTCTCCCCCACGCCGAGTCTCCCCCACGCTGAGTCTCTCTCCGTCTCTCTCTCTCTGCCTCTAACAGCTCTTCCTGTCTGTCTGTCTCTCTCTCTGTATTTCTCTGTCTGTCTTCCTTTGTCTCCCTCTGTCTCTGCCTCTTTCCGCGTCTCTCTCTGTGTGTCTCTCTCTCTGCCCCCAACACCTCTCTTTGTCTCTGTCTGTCTCTGTCTGTCTCTGTCT
>NW_027594248.1:0-20058 GCF_964213995.1 Mustelus asterias | reverse complement strand
TGTGGTTAGGGGAGGGTGGGGAAGCGGGGGATTGGGTGGGGGAGGGTGGGGGGAAGCGGGGGATTGTGGTTAGGGGAGGGTGGGGGAGCGGGGGATTGTGGTTAGGGGAGGGTGGGGGAGCGAGGGATTGTGGTTAGGGGAGGGTGGGGGAGCGGGGGATTGTGGTTAGGGAAGGGGGAGGGGAGCGGACTGACAGTCTAGTGAAATCATTAGGATAAATATTTATTTATAACTCAAACAGACGATGATCCTCTCCATCACCACCTCATCGGACTAGATTGCACTGATGCATTTAAATTCAGAAATAGTAATGGGGCTGAAAATTGGACTGTGATTGCCTCCGAGTCGCTTCCACTCTCCATCAGAATGTTTTCATTTCTTTTGAGGATACTTTTATAGCGTTGCCACAGCAACACTTTGCCACTCTACGCTGACCTAGAATACAATTTATTGCCTGGTACACGCGAGGCCTTGTCCGCGGGCCGGATCGCAGGGCGTGTACGTGTGCATACGCGCCACCTATCAATTACGGCCCTCGCTGAACTTGCCCGCAGGATAAAACAGAACAGCAGAGACTGCCCCCCCCCCCCCCCCCCCCCCCGCACAGCCCCACCTGCAGTGAGGGGTGAAGGTTATGCCGGGTGCAGGAAGCACGTGCATTCATATAGCACCTTTTGCGACCGTGGAATTACTCAGTGCTTCACTGCCAGTGAACTCAATGGGTACAGCCTAAGCACCAGCACAGACACGTCGGGCCGAGTGGCCTGTTTGTATGCCGTAAAAACTTTGTGAGTACTCCTTGAAGTTAAGAGTTTGTTTATGAGTGTCACCTATCCACCACCTCCAATACTGTTCCCAATCAAATCTCAGTGACAGACTTATGAAGTCCAATTAAATATGTTGTTTTCAAGTTTATTTATTAGTGTCACAAGTCAGGCTTATATTAACACTGCAATGAAGTTACTGTGAAAATCCCCTAGTCGCCACACTCCGGCGCCTGTTCGGGTGCACTGAGGGAGGATTTAGCTCGGCCAATGCACCTTAACCAGCACATCTTTCAGACTGTGGGAGGAAACCAGAGCACCCGGAGGAAACCCACGCAGACACGGGGAGAACGTGCCATTGTAATGTTGGGAAACACGGCGGTAGTGAGCAGATAATCCAAATTATTTTTTGGCACGGTACCACAGTGGTTAGCACTGCTGCTTCACAGCTCCCGGGTCCCGGGTTCGATTCCCGGCTCGGGACACTGTCTGTGTGGAGTTTGCACATTCTCCCCGTGTCTGCGTGGGTTTCCTCCGGGTGCTCCGGTTTCCTCCCACAGTCACAAAGATGTGCGGGGTTAGGTTGATTGGCCAGGTTCAAAAATTGCCCCCTGAGAGTCCTGGGATGCGTAGGTTAGAGGGATTAGCGGGTAAAATATGTGGGGGTAGGGCCTGGGTGGGATTGTGGTCGGTGCAGACTCGATGGGCCGAATGGCCTCCTTCTGCACTGTAGGGATTCTTTGATTCTTTGATTTTGATTAGTGATCGAAACGGTGATGACAGTTGGACTCGTGGACACACTGCGTTATTCCGAAACACCGGCAGAGATCCGGGGGAACGAAGGACGGCAGGACTACCTCCTCGTGGTCCTGATTTAGTGTCTGGGGGGGGGCGGGTGTCGGACCAGGCGGCAGGAGGGGCAGGGTGGGCTTTGGTTTGGTTCTTGATCAAGATGCTTGTTTTCATGATCGCCATCACCAGGGTTCATTGACCTAATCTTCCTCTCCCCAACACCCCACAACAAGCCCCCCCCCCCCCCCCCCCCCACAACAAGCCCCCCAAACCCAACCCCGGCCCCCCCCAACTCGGTCAGAACCCAAGCCCCTGCGAAAGGCAATTGGAGGCAGTCAATTGTATTTTGAATGTGATGGTTTAGTCTTTGACTGATCCAGGCCCTTGGAGAAACCGCGAAGTAGCCTGGCGGTCTCTGGGTAACTGCACTGATTATTTGCCAGTCTGTATGTCAACGAGGAGGACTGTTGAGCTGACTGACATCCTGACACGGACTTGCTGGGGTGTTGATGGCTTTCTGCTCAGAAAGATGCTGATTCTTTTAATTTAGCGAGCCTCTTAATTTGGAACGAAACCAAACATTTAAATACTGGAAACACAGAGCGTGTTGGCGGGCTTTTGCAAGGGGAGGTAATGTTAACATTGCCGTTGGGGAGTCTTTGTCCAGATCGTTCGCCAGATACCGTTTCGGGTAACGTTTCAGTGTTTTCTGCCCTCCTTTCATTCTCGAACTGGCAAATGTTTGCCCAGTCTCTTTGTTCCAAAGGCCTGAGGTTGAAGATCTCAGACTCAACTTCATAGAATCATAGAAACCCTACAGTGCAGGAAGAGGCCATCTGGCCCATCGAGTCTGCACCGACCACAATCCCACCCAGGACCTACCCCCATATCCCTACATATTTACCCACTAATCCCTCTAACCTACACATCTCAGGACTCTTTAAGGGGCAATTTTAGCATGGCCAATCAACCTAACACGCACATCTTTGGACTGTGGGAGGAAACCGGAGCACCCGGAGGAAACCCATGCAGACACGAGGAGAATGTGCAAACTCCACACAGACAGTGACCCAAGCCAGGAATCGAACCCAGGTCCCTGGAGCTGTGAAGCAGCAGTGCTAACCACTGTGCTACCGTGCCACCCTTGGGTGTCTGTGTGGGTTTCCTCCCACAGTCTGAAAGACGTGCTGGTTAGGGTGCATTGGTCATGCTTTTTCACTACACTCTAGCTGTGACTGTAACACTACATTCTCTCATTTCCTTCTCTATGAACGGTATGCTTTGTCTGTATAGCGTGCAAGAAGCAATACTTTTCACTGTGTGTTAATACATGTGACAATAAATCAAATTAAATGCTAAATTCTCCCTCAGTGTACCCGAACAGGCGCCGGAGTGTGGCGACTGGAGGATTTTCACAGTAGCTTCATTGCAGTGTTATTGTAAACCTCCTTGTGACTAATAAATAAACTGTACTTTACTTTATCATCACACGAGCAACTTGCACGTACCATAGGCATCGGGAGTGGGATTTTTGGCAGCTTAAAGTTCAGCCTCTCCAAGTGGATTAAGGGTGGCACAGTTTTTAGCACTGCTACATCACAGCGCCAGGGACCTGGGTTCGATTCCCGGCTTGGGTCACTGTCTGTGTGGAGTTTGCACATTCTCCCCGTGTCTGCGTGGGTTTCCTCCGGGTGCTCCGGTTTCCTCCCACAGTCCAAAGATGTGCGGGTTAGGTGGGTTGGCCATGGTAAATGGTCCCTTAGTGTACCAAGATGTGTAAGTTAGGGGGGGGGCTAGTGGGGAAAATATGTGGGGTTGCGGGGATAGGGAAAGTGTGTTCTGACCTGGGTCAGGAATGGATGGGTTATGGGTTTGACATTGCCTTATCTGGCAGCAACTGTGGAGAGAGAAACAGAGTTAACCTTTCGAGTCCAATATCATCCTTCTTCAGAGATTGAATGGGGAGGCGATGGCCCAGTGGTATTATCGCCAGGCTATTAATCCAGAGACTCAGCTAATGTTCTGGGGACCCGGGTTCGAATCCCGCCACGGCAGATGGCGGAATTTGAATTCAATAAAAATATCTGGAATTAAGAATCTACTGATGACCATGAAACCGTTGTCGATTGTCGGAAAAACCCATCTGGTTCACTAATGTCCTTTAGGGAAGGAAATCTGCCGTCCTTACCTGGTCTGGCCTACATGTGATTCCAGAGCCACAGCAATGTGGTTGACTCTCAACTGTCCTCCAAGGGCGACTGGGGATTGGCAATAAATGCTGGCCCAGCCCATGTCCCAAAAATAAATTTTTAAAAAGTTGGCCAGGCACTGTTTAATTTATGAACCATAGACCAGGAGCAAGTAAGGCTGATCAAGAACTAAGGCGGTTGTGTGTTAAGACATTAACTATGTACAGAGGAGACTTCAATAGTAACAAGGGAAAAGAGAAACAAGAGAGCGGTTAATGTGTTGCATGATGAGAGGCTGCAACATGTAAACTGTTCATGGCCTTCGTGTTTCTGCATCCATGCACGAGAGATAGGAGCAGGCCATTCGGCCCCTCCAGCTTGCTTCGCCGTTTGATTAAGTTCATGACTGATCTGATCGACTCCACATTCCAATCTGTCACTCCCCAAAACCCCCCCTACCCGTAACCCTATACTCCCCCGTCAGTGAAAAGTCTTAACTCTTGCCTTTGATTTAATTAAAAGCTCAATAACCCAGCCCCCACCGTGTTGTGGGGAAGAGAATTCAACAGACTGACGACCCTCTGAGAGCAAAAGAAATGCTCTTCAAATTAATCCTAAATGGGGGGAGGAGGGAGGGGGATCTCGTATTCTAAACTGTCTCCCCCTCGGTTAGACTCCCTCCACAAAGGAAACCATCCTCTCAGCATCCACCCTGTCAAATCCCCTCAGGATCACGTATCATAGAATCCCTACAGTGCAAAAGGAGGCCATTTGGCCCATCGGGTCTGCACCGACCACAATCCCACCCAGCCCCTATCCCCGTAACCCCACATATTTACTCTGCCACTCCCCCTGACGCTAAGGGGCAATTTAACATGGCCAATCAACCTAACCAGCACGCCTTTGGACTGTGGGAGGAAACCGGAGCACCCGGAGGAAACCCACGCAGACACGGGGAGAATGTGCAGACTCCGCACAGACAGTATGACTTGTATGTTTCAATAATGATAATATGTGTGTACGTGCTGATCTGTGCACATAGGTATGTGTGAATGCATGTGTGTGGCCTAATTCTGGAGACCTCGCTTTCTCATTGCAGCCATTCTATTGAACCGTAGCACAGAAGGAGGCCGTTCGGCCCGTCTTGTCCATGCCAGTCTGAGGACACCCTTTCTAATCCCACCTTCCTGCACCCGGCCCTGTAGCTTACAGCTCTGAAGTGCTGGTGCTAAGTGACAGGTTTGGGACATTGAGGGAATGCTTTGTGTGCGGGGAGATCCCAACAGTCTGTGCTCCCTCGCTCTCAGTGTCCTGGTCACAAAAGGGGCCCCCGCTCTCCTTGTGACCCCTGGCCCACCCTGATCCCTCTGCCAACAAATGGAACAGGGCGGTCAGTCGACCTCGAGCGGTAAGGTCGCAGAGTGATCACGTGACTTGTTACTCGTGATCACTGAGTTGGGGGAATATTTACGATTGGGTGGTCTACTGTCCCCGGTACTCGGTGCTGGAATTGAGCACTTGTAGGAGATGGGAGGTTCAGTAGCCTCGTTGTCCTGTGAAAGCTCTTGAGCTTTCTAAAAAAAACAGCATGTGTGTGTGTCCTGTGTACTGACTCTGCTCCTGTGTGTGTGTGTCCTGTGTACTGACTCTGCTCCTGTGTGTGTGTGTCCTGTGTACTGACTCTGCTCCTGTGTGTGTGTCTTGTATATCGACACTGCCCCTGTGTGTGTGTCCTGTGTATCGACTGTGCTCCTGTGTGTGTGTGTCTTGTGTATCGACTCTGCTCGTGTGTGTGTCTTGTGTATCGACTGTGCTCCTGTGTGTGTGTGTGTCTTGTGTATCGACACTGCCCCTGTGTGTGTGTGTCCTGTGTATCGACTCTGTTCCTGTGTGTGTGTCCTGTGTATTGACACTGCCCCTGTGTGTGTGTGTCCTGTGTATCGACTCTGCCCCTGTGTGTGTGTCCTGTGTATCGACTCTGCTCCTGTATGTGTGTGTCTTGTGTATCGACACTGCCCCTGTGTGTGTGTGTCTTGTGTATCAACTCTGCTCCTGTGTGTGTGTGTCTTGTGTATCGACTCTGCTCCTGTATGTGTGTGTCTTGTGTATCAACTCTGCTCCTGTGTGTGTGTGTCTTGTGTATCGACACTGCCCCTGTGTGTGTGTGCCTTGTGTATCAACTCTGCTCCTGTGTGTGTGTGTCTTGTGTATCGACTCTGCTCCTGTATGTGTGTGTCTTGTGTATCGACACTGCCCCTGTGTGTGTGTGTCTTGTGTATCAACTCTGCTCCTGTGTGTGTGTCCTGTGTATTGACACTGCCGCTGTGTGTGTGTCCTGTGTATCGACTCTGCTCCTGTATGTGTGTGTCTTGTGTATCGACACTGCCCCTGTGTGTGTGTGTCTTGTGTATCAACTCTGCTCCTCTGTGTGTGTGTCTTGTGTATCGACTCTGCTCCTGTATGTGTGTGTCTTGTGTATCAACTCTGCTCCTGTGTGTGTGTGTCTTGTGTATCGACACTGCCCCTGTGTGTGTGTGTCTTGTGTATCAACTCTGCTCCTGTGTGTGTGTGTCTTGTGTATCGACTCTGCTCCTGTATGTGTGTGTCTTGTGTATCGACACTGCCCCTGTGTGTGTGTGTCTTGTGTATCAACTCTGCTCCTGTGTGTGTGTGTCTTGTGTATTGACTCTGCTCCTGTGTGTGTGTGTCTTGTGTATCAACTCTGCTCCTGTGTGTGTGTGTCTTGTGTATCGACACTGCCCCTGTGTGTGTGTGTCTTGTGTATCAACTCTGCTCCTGTGTGTGTGTCTTGTGTATCGACACTGCCCCTGTGTGTGTGTCCTGTGTATCGACTCTGCTCCTGTGTGTGTGTCCTGTGTATCGACTCTGCCCCTGTGTGTGTGTCCTGTGTATCGACTCTGCTCCTGTATGTGTGTGTCTTGTGTATCAACTCTGCTCCTGTGTGTGTGTGTCTTGTGTATCGACACTGCCCCTGTGTGTGTGTGTCTTGTGTATCAACTCTGCTCCTGTGTGTGTGTGTCTTGTGTATCGACTCTGCTCCTGTGTGTGTGTGTCTTGTGTATCGACACTGCCCCTGTGTGTGTGTGTCCAGTGTATCGACTCTGCTCCTGTGTGTGTGTCCTGTGTATTGACACTGCCCCTGTGTGTGTCCAGTGTATCGACTCTGCTCCTGTGTGTGTGTGTCTTGTGTATCGACTCTGCTCCTGTGTGTGTGTGTCTTGTGTATCGACACTGCCCCTGTGTGTGTGTGTCCAGTGTATCGACTCTGCTCCTGTGTGTGTGTCCTGTGTATTGACACTGCCGCTGTGTGTGTCCAGTGTATCGACTCTGCTCCTGTGTGTGTGTGTGTGTGTGTGTCTTGTGTATTGACCTGGAGAGAGTCAATGATCCCCGCGCCCCGTGCTTTGAGATTTTCTGGCATTCCTACAACTGTACTTGGAAGAATCCCTCTAATTGGTGTCCGGAGAGTTAAGTCACTGTCTTTGAATCTCTCAGATGCTCACAACAGATGCGTTTTTGATCCTTTTATTCTCTGGTGGGCCTTTGCGTACGTGTCTGGGAAAGGCAATGTTATTACACCAAAAATAAAGCTACTTAAAATAAGAGCAGCTCAATAAAAGAGATATGAATACAGACTGTGGGTAAGTCATGTCTGCTGTGTTAGCAAACTGAGCTTCAAAGTTTATTTGTTAGTGTCACAATTAGGCTTACATTAACACTACATTGAAGTTACTGTGAAAAGGGGCGGCACGGTAGCGCAGTGGTTAGCACTGCTGCTTCACAGCTCCAGGGTCCCGGGTTCGATTCCCGGCTCGGGTCACTGTCTGTGTGGAGTTTGCACATTCTCCTCGTGTCTGCGTGGGTTTCCTCCGGGTGCTCCGGTTTCCTCCCACAGTCCAAAGATGTGCGGGTTAGGTTGATTGGCCAGGTTAAAAATTGCCCCTTAGAATCCTAAGATGCGTAGGTTAGAGGGATTAGTGGCTAAATATATGGGGGTAGGGCCTGGGTGGGATTGTGGTCGGTGCAGACTCGATGGGCCGAATGGCCTCCTTCTGCACTGTAGGGTTTCTATGATCTATGAAAATCCCCTAGCCGCCACACTCCGGCGCCTGTTTGGGTACACTGAGGGAGAATTTACCATGGTCAGTGCACCTAACCAGCATGTCTGTTGGACCAACCCCGGGTCCCTGGCGCTGTGAGGCAGCAGTGCTAACCACTGTGCCACCGAGGCTTCCAGCTTCCTTGCCACTCCATCTGCCACTGGAAATCGGGGATGCTGCTCCAGTCGGAGAACCATCGCTTGTTTGAAGAAGATTTCCGATATTGTCGCCGGGCTTGTTTAGTCTGCCCGCCTCCATCCAAGTACACTCGCCTTTTTAATAAAGAGGGCGGTGGGCTCCAGTCCCATTCTAGCACCCTGAGGATGCGAGCTAGGCTGAGGCAGGTACTGAGAAGGTCGGGGGTAAGAGGCTAAACCAAAGCTCTGCCCACCTGCCCAGGTAAAGATCCCAGGGCACTAATTGAAGCGTTTTCCTGGTGCCTTGTGCCAACATTCTTCCTTCTACCGCTGCCTATGTAAACAATTTGATCAGTCGTCCACCTCATGGTTTGGTTTCCATGCTCTTTGATGGGATGTGGGCATTACTTGTTGCCCATCCCTAATTGTCCTTGACCTGAGTGGCTTGCTACGCCATTTCAGAGAGTGGTTAAGAATCGACCACATTGCAGTGGCTCTGGAATCACATGTAGGCCAGACCAGGTAAGGATGGCGGATTTCCTCCCCTAAAGGACTTTGGTGAACCAGATGTTTTTTTTTAGAACAAGGAGACTTGCTTTGAATTCCACCAGCTGCTATGGTGGGATTTGATACCGTGTTCCCAGAGCATTCACCTGAGCTTCTAGGATTATTAGTGATATTACCACAACACCAGCATCTCCTCTGGTGGAAGTGTACACTTTATCAATAATGGATATGAAGTACTTTGGATCATTCTGAGAGTGATGGTAAGGTACTACTAAAACATTTGTTCCTTCTTCAGAGCGCCACGGTGGCACAGTGGTTAACACTGCCGCCTCACAGTAAGGAGTCTAACAACACCAGGTTAAAGTCCAACAGGTTTATTTGGTAGCAAACGCCACTAGCTTTCAGAGCGCTGCTCCTTCGTCAGGTGAGTGGGAGATCTGTGGCCTCACAGCGCCAGGGACCCCGGGTTCAATTCCCAGCTTGGATAACTGTCTGTGCGGAGTCTGCACATTCTCCCCGTGTCTGCGTGGGTTTCCTCTGGGTGGTCTGGTTTCCTCCCACAGTCGGAAAGACATGCTGGTTAGGTGCATCGGCCATGCTAAATTCTCCCTCGGTGCACCCGAACAGGTGCCAGAGTGTGGCGACTAGGGGACTTTCACAATAACTTCATTGCAGTGTTAATTGCAGTGACCGCAACAAAGTACAAAGGGTCGTGAATGAAGCCCAGTCCATCACGTAAACCAGCCTCCCATCCATTGACTCTGTCTACACTTCCCGCTGCCTCGGAAAAGCAGCCGGCATAATTAAGGACCCCACGCACCCCGGACATTCTCTTTCCCACCTTCCACCAGATCACAAAATCTAAGTTGACACTCCAGTACAGTACTGAGGGAGACCTGCACTGCTAGGCGCACTGGCCATGCTAAATTCTCCTTTAGTGTACCCGAACAGGCGCCGGAGTGTGGCGACTAGGGGATTTTCACAGTAACTTCATTGCAGTGTTAATGTAAGCCTACTTGTGACACTAAAAAATAAACTTTAACTTGGTTATTGGTACCAGTCCGGTGTCACTGGTTCATGGCAAAAGTCATGGGAATCAGGCCCCTTTCTCGTGGTTTGAAGGATCACATTCCACCATTCTGTCCACTTCCTGGGAAAACTGCAATCTCACTGATAGTGATGTTAGCCTCCTGAGAGTTAGATGGAAGCCACAGTATCTGTTTGGCTTTTTTTAGCTTGTCACCTTAATGTCCTTGCATCTGCTATCACTGGCAACCAATCTTTGACCACCAGGATTGACCGTAGGGTTTACCATATGACAGCACTCTCAGCTCCAAATCAATAGTGTATAGAAAATTACATTGTCTATTTGGTCCATTTGAGGCCAGCGCACGCGCGCACACATATACCAGCGGAGGGAGTCTGTGAGGATGAAAATAATAAAAAGTCATAGAATCCCTACATCTAAGAAAGAGGCTATTCGACCCATCGAGTCTGCACCGACCACAATCCCATCCCAGGCCCTATTCCTGTAACCCCACTCATTTACCCTGCTAATCCCCCTGACACTAGGGTCAATTTAGCATTACCAATCTACCTAACGCGCACATCTTCCGGACTGTGGGAGGAAACCGGAGCACCCGGAGGAAACCCACGGAAGCGAACTCGGGTCCCTGGCGCTGTGGGGCACCGATGCTAACCACTGTGCCACCAAGTCTGATGGCAGCAGGGGAGACTTGATCCCACACCTGGCTCCGTGGAGTGAAAGTTGGGCCTAAAGGTGTCCCTTTAAACCGAGCTGGTTTTACCCATTTCCCGACTCGAACGGCCCAGCCTCTGGAGCAGGAAATAATGATCGAATTAAGGACGTTCCACAGGGGGACCCGTTTAAATCGGGTTCACTTTGAGTGAAACGTTGCGGTTCATTCAGTGCTCAGCACCTCCTCCCCGTAATTCCTCCCATAAATTGCAGCCTAGTTCCTTTGTAAATATATTATTGGTGTGCCATGGCCTTTAACTAAATGGAGCTGTCATGAGAAGAGCTATTTGAAGGCTCTTTAAATGTAAAACGTGGTCATACGTGCCATTTGTCGATGGTCCCCTTTTCTCTGTTGTTGTTAAGGCGACTGTTGCAATGCAGCGGCCCATTTGCATGTGACCCAGTATTTTATTGAAACCTGGATTGCTGCGATAACAAAAGTTCTGTCTGAGGAATGTTTGGTCACAGCTGAGGGGGCTTTTGTGTTCCCACAATAGCCGCAGTTAATATAGTCGACTGAGGCTTGTGTGGTAATTTTGTGAAGCTGAACAAAAAGGGACTTTGTCTGGAGCCCGAGTATAAAGGAGGAATTGTAACGTGTAATCCTTTTTTGAAATCAGATCATTCTCGTTCCGTGTGGAGACTCGGTACAGGTTAAGCTGTCGTCGTGGAGAGCTGAACTCCTTATTAAAATATAAAAACAGCCAGCAAGCAAGGCAGCCCCTGAGATCTCTGGCATCGTACAGTTTGAGTTTCATTTCAGTTTGTGTGCGGGGGAAATTTAACCCGTGCGCATGTGTTGACTTCTGTGCGTTCCAATGAATCTTCCACCCCCCCCCCCCCTTTCCCACAGCCACCCCCGTGGCCTCTCCTCTCCCTATCTCTGTGACATCCTACAACCCTCCCTTGACTTCTCCATTCCTCCAATTCTAGTCTGTTTGTGATTTTTCTCCCCCCCGCCCCAAATGAATCACAATGGTTGGATGGAGGAGTCGATCCATACAGGCCAACCTCTCTCTCTCTCTCTCTCTCTCTCTCTCTCTCTCCCCCCCCCCCCTTTCTCCCCCGGCACACTCCCCGAATCCTATTGAAGAAAATAGGGCGTACAACAGTGGATAAGAACAGGACGGCAAGGATTCAGCTGGGCCACAGGAGCCTACCAGCTGGCTCACCGCAGATCGGTAGTTGACATGTTGCCCATGATCAGTTGGGCCTTCAGATGAGGCTTTTGTGTGCTGGGGTTCATTCACAAAGCCGGAGACCGGTCTCTCCACGTTTTAATGGGATATGGAAGGAGCCGGGGAGAGTGTGAAGAGTGTAGATTGCGCTATCTTGATGTTTAAATCTCACTGGAATTAATTTCTGAGGCTCCCTGCGCGTCTGGAATTGGTGGGAGATTCAGTCTCATTGAGAGGAGAGAAAGGAACGCTGCCAGTATAATTAGCCCGTGGATCTCTGGCACGGAGAGGTTTTTTTTTTGTTTTGTTAAAGGAAAGAAAAGCCTGTCTTTTGCCTGTTAACACAGGCAGGATTGTAAATCTGCAAGCACTCCAAATCAACACAAAGCTGGTTTATACATTGGCCCAGCCTGCTCTTGAAGCCAAGGGGGTTGGTTGTAAGAGATTTAACCAAGGTGCCTCTAATATGAAAATTCTCCGCTGGTGAAAATGAGAGAATTTGCTGGATTTGAATAGAAAGGATATCCTGGATAAGGATTCCGGGAGCTGGCTTTGAGGTGGACTCTTGGGTGTGTTCCAACGCTTGGCTTTCCACAGTTCTGCTCTTGAGCCCCACTGCCAACAGGATGTGGCCGTTGCATTTGCCGATGACTCCCCCATCTGTACACGGAAAACATCACAGACTGTGAGCAGTGGGAACGTGAGGTCATCATTGCCTCCGGATCCCACCCCCCCTCCCCCCGCAAGTCTTGTGACCATCAGCCTCAATCAGGCAAACACCAGCCCGCTGGGCGTCTTGGCTGGATCCACGTTATGGAACTTCCTGCCTATCCATAAGACCGTAAGACATAGGAGCAGAATTAGGCCACTCGGCCCATCGAGTCTGCTCCGCCATTCAATCATGGCTGATATTTTTCTCATCCCCATTCTCCTGCCTTTTCCCCATAACCCCGATCCCCTTATCAATCAAGAACCTATCTATCCCTGTCTTGAAGACACTCAATGACCCGGCCTCCACAGCCTTCTGCGACTAAGAGTTCCACAGATTCATCACTCTCTGGCTGAAGAAATTCCTCCTCATCTCTGTTTTAAAGGATCGTCCCTTTAGCCTGAGATTGTGCCCTCTGGTTCTAGTTTTTTCTACTGGTGGAAACATCCTCTCCACCTCCACTCTATCCAGGCCTTGCAGTATCCTGTAAGTTTCAATAAGATCTCCCCATATCCTTCTAAACTCCAATGAGTGCAGACCCAGAGTCTTACCCAGATAAGCTAGACAAAGGAAAGTTGCCCCCATTGACTAGGAGACGTGGATTTAAGGTTTTGAGTAGGGATACGAGGAGGGCTATGGCCCAGTGGTATTATCACTAGACTATTCATCCAGAAACTCGGCTAATGTTCTGGGGACCCGGGTTCGAATCCCGCCACGGCAGATGGTGGAATTTGAATTCAAGGAACGTCTGGAATTAAGAATCTACTGATGACCATGAAACTATTGTCGATTGTCGGAAAAAACCCATCTGGTTCACTAAATGTCCTTTAGGGAAGGAAATCTGCAATCCTTACCCGGTCTGGCCTACACGTGACTCCAGAGCCAAAGCAATGTGGTTGGCTCTCAACTGCCCTTGGGAAATTAGGCCATAAATAAATGCTGGCCCAGCCAGCGACACCCATATCCCACAAATGATTTTTTTAAAAAAGACCTTTTTGCACCGCGACAGGTGATGACCTGGAATGTATTGCCTATGTGGAGGACGGTATAAGTGGAGACGACGAATGATTCCAAAGGGAAATTGGGTCGGCGACTGAGGGGAATAAACTTGCAGAACCTTGGGGATAGAGCGGTGGGATGGGACTGCCTGGATTGCTCTCCAGTGAGATAGCATAGGCCTGATAGGCTGAGTGGTCTCCTTTTGACTATCTGAGTAGAATTGTAAAGTTTTTTTCCCCCATTTTGCCAGTGCCAAGCAACTTTAAATGCCTGTATTACATATAAAAGATCCCCCCTCCTGGGGGAGTCTAATTATCAGGCTGTTGACTCTTAATACCCACCTACTTGGTAGTAGGCCAGTTTCGCATGAGATGGTTAGCAATGGAAACCCCATGCACAGATGTCTCTAGTGTAATGTGCCTAGATTGCCATGAAAAAGTTTAAAGTTTGTTTATTTATTAGTCACAAGTAGGCTCACATTAACACTGCAGTGAAGTTACTGTGAAAATCCCCCAGTCGCCACACTGAGGGTAAACTGAGGGAGAATTTAGCATGGCCAGTGCACCAAACCAGTATATCTTTTGGACTGTGGGAGGAAACCGGAGCACCCGGAGGAAACCCACACAGACACGGGGAGAATGTGCAGACTCCGCACAGACAGTGACCCAAGCCGGGAATCGAACCCGGGTCCCTGGCGCTGTGAGGCAGCAGTGCTAACCCACTGTGCCACCGTGCCACCCTCAGTTCTTGAGGTCAGATGGTTCAAACTAATTCTCTTCAGTGTTGCCTGCCCAGAATGTGGTTGAAACATAGCTGATTGTTGAACTCTTATTGCGTTCTGGCGGAGTCCTGCCGCTACCTTTTGAAAGATGGACAATTCTGAGTCTGTGGTTAGCTGCTGTGTGGCTGACCTTTGGAGTTGATGTGGAATCGATGAGTGTGTGAGCTTTCAAACCACGGGATGTATGAGCAGTTTGGGCTTAGGCTCATTGGAGCTCAGAAGAATGAGAGGTGACCTTAATGAAATGTACGTGATTTTGAGGGGACTTAACAGGGTGGATGCAGTACAGGAAGTTCCCCCTCCTGGGGGAGTCTAGAACTCGGGGCACAGTTTCAGAATAAGGGGTCCCACATTTAAGGCGGAGAGGAGGAGGAATTTCTTCTCAGACGGTCGTTGTTGGTGTTTGGAATTCTCTCCCCCACACCCCCCAGAGAGCAGTGGAGGCTGGGTCATTGAATATACTCAAAGCTAAGTTGGAGAGATGTTTTGATCGACAAATGAAGTCGAGGGATGTGGGGGTGCTGGTAGGGAGTTAAGGCCGCAATCTGATCAGCCATGATCTTATGGAATGATGGAGCAGGCTAAATGGGCCAAATGGCCTATTTCTGCTCCTGTTTCTCTCGTTCTTTTGCAGTGAGCCAAGTGTAATTCTAGGCAAGTGATTGTGGTTTAAAGGCTGCCCTTTATGCATCACCTCCTATTGGTTGAAGTACGAGAATTGGCTCTAATGGTTACTCTGGAGGAGTGGATATCCCCGAGGTCAATGGACTAGAATGGAGCTGGGTGACAGGTTTTCAAAATTCATGTGTGGGATGTGAGCGTCGCTGGCTGGGCCGGCATTTATTGCCCATCCTTAATTGCCCTTCCAGAGGGCATTTGAGATTCAGCCACATTGCATTGTGGGCGCAGAGTCACATGTGGGCCAGACCAAGGTAGGATGGCAGATTTCCTTCCTTAAATGGGTCTTTTACAACAATCGACAATGGTTTAATTTCAGATTTTTATTCAGTTCGCATTTCACCATCTGCTGTGGTGGGATTCAAACTGCGGGGTTCGGGGGGTGGGGGGGGGAGGGGACACAATGTCGCTGGCGGTAGTTCACGAAGTCCTGCCTCTTTGTGTAGCCCCACACTGGTTGGGAGGGGTGGGGTGGGGTGGGTGGAGAGAGACAGTGTCGCTGGTAGTAGTAAGTGTCCCTCTAATGGAGACAGATGTCAATGATCCTTCAATGGACTATGTCTAGAGGGGAGACCACCACCGTCTTGTTGGCTCCTAACATCTCAAGAGATCAATCGCACAGGTCCTCCATGTGTTGCAGGGGATGTTTCACATGGCATAGGCCGATTCTTTGACTTGGGGGATCGTATAAATAATCTTTGAGGGAACTATGGGGGTGAAAGTTGGTTGTGGTTGCGGGGTGGCAGTATTTATTGATGGTGGTGGAATACGTTTAAAAGCAGGAGCAATGGAAGGTCTTTGAATATTTTAAGGCAGAACTCGATCGATTCAAGATGGCGCCAGAGCGCAGTGACTCCTTGCAAACTGTGCCCAGTATATCGTCTAATTTTACCTTACTCTCCTTCTCTGCTTTTAAAACGGAACTATAACTCTCTCCTTTCTGTACACCTTAGCTATTACTGTAACACTACATTCATAGAATTATACAGTATAGAAGGAGGCCATTCGGCCCATCGAGTCTGCACCGACCACAATCCCACCCAGGCCCTATCCCCGTAACCCCATGTATTTACCCTGCTAATCCCCCTGACACTAAAGGGCAATTTAGCATGGCCAATCCACCTGACCCACACATCTTGTACCGTGGGAGGAAACGAGAGCATCCGGAGGAAACCCACGCAGACACGGGGAGAACGTGCAGACTCCGCACAGACAGTGACCCAAGCCGGGAATCGAACCCGGGGTCCCTGGGGCTGTGAGGCAGCAGTGCTAACCACTGTGCCACCGTGCACCATCTTCTTTCCTTCTGTACGTACGGTGTGCTTTATATAGCGCATGAACAATACTTTCCAATGTGAACCCAATACATACGACAATAGTAAATCAAATCCAAAAATCCTGATTAAGAAGGGGGTGAAAGGTTATTGGGGGTAGGCAGGAATGTGGGGGAGAGGTTACGTTCAGATCAGCTGTGATCTTATTAAAGTTTAAAGTTTATATCTTAGTGTCACAAGTAGGCTTATATTAACACTGCAATGAAGTTACTGTGAAAATCCTCTAGTCCGCCACACTCCGGCGCCAGTTCGGGTACACTGAGGGAGAATTTAGCACGGCCAATGCACCCTAACCAGCACGTCATTCGGACTGTGGGAAGAAACCGGAGCACCCGGAGGAAACCCACACAGACACGGGGAGAACGTGCAGACTCCGCACAGACAGTGACCCGAGCCGGGAATCGAACCCGGGGTCCCTGGGGCTGTGAGGCAGCAGTGCTAACCCACTGTGCCAAGGGGCCGAGTTGCCTGCTTCCCTAATTCATATGTTTGTGTGTAATCCAGCGTGCGTTGATGCACTTTGGGTAAAAAAGAAATGAAACAGTGATGATTGGACCTTGAGTGGGGGAAAGGCTGGATGATATGGGCGAGTGTATTGAAAGCAGCACCTCGAGGAAATGAAGCTGTAAAATCAAACTGCTGATAGCAGCAGAACATAAAAGTCAAGATGTAGCGGTGAATCGAAATAAGAACTCAGTTGGAGTAACCTGAGCAATTTTGGGCTCCATGTTACAGGAGGGCATTGAAATAATAAAGAAAATACAAGCAGACACACGAGGATGCTACCCAGTGCGAACAAATAAAGATCCATTGCTATCTAGCTCAAGGCTTCTGCTTATTTTGCTCCCAAGTTAATTAAGTTGCCTACTTAAACCACATCTATATCTTTGTTTTAAAGACCTGCATCACTTAAGGAGTCAAATGGTCACAATAAGCTTTGATTAACCTATTAATTACATTTTAATTTGCCTGTACTTTGTAAGTCATTGTATGTCAAGGGCTGTGAGATGTTTCTGAGTGATGCGATTAAGATTCTTTATGAATACAAGTCTGTTTTAAGTGTCCTTTTCGCTCCCTGTTTTTCATTGCGTCAACAAGTGAACATTTTAAACGGGAATTATTTCAGTAGCGTGCGTGGATACAGCCTCATTGAGCGAGCTCGCCCAGAGCCTCGAGTTCTTCTGCCATTTTTCTTTGTGTTGCATGGACGTACGGAACGTACCTGGCAGGAGTGAAACCGCGCGCAGGCCGGGGACAAGGCTAGGCAATTGGACCGGGTTTTTGGGGGTATGGGGCCCGGGGGGGGGGGGGGGGGGGGTTGGTGTGGTGTGGTGGTGACGCCTGCGGTGGTGGTTGGCCCAGGCTACAGTTACGATTTATTTATTAATCACAAGTAACCGCAATGAAGTTGCTGTGAAATTCCCCGAGTCGCCACGGTCCGGCGCCTGTTCGGGTCAATGCACCCGAACCAGCACGTCTTTCGGGACTGTGGGAGGAAACCCACGCAAACACGGGGAGAATGTGCAAACTCCACACAGGCGGTGACCCGAGGCCGGGAATCGAACCCCCGGGCCCCTGGCGCTGTGAGGCAGCAACCACTATGTTTTTAGTTTAAAATTTATTTTATTAGTGTCACAAGTAGGCTTACATTAACACTGCAATGAAGTTACTGTGAAAATCCCCGAGTCGCCACACTCTGGCGCCTGTTCGGGTACACTGAGGGAGAATTTAACGCGGCCAATGCACCCTAACCAGCACGTCTTCGGAGTGTGGGAGGAAACCGGAGCACCCGGAGGAAACCCACGCAGACACGGGGAGAATGTGCAAGCTCCACACAGGCGGTGACCCGAGGCCGGGAATCGAACCCCCGGGCCCCTGGCGCTGTGAGGCAGCAGTGCTAACCCACTGCGCCACCCAGGAAGGGTAAAGGATCAGGGTAGCCAATGAGGTTAAACCGAGGCGTCACCTGATGCAATTTTTAAAAAGCCATTTCGGCCCTTTGGCTAAGATGAAGTGGGGATTTTCACAGTAGCTTTGTTGCCGTGTTAATGTAAGCCTTACTTGTGACTAACAAATAAACTTTACTTTTACTTAAATCGGAAGGGGGGAGTTGGGCAGCAATGCCTGTCAAAAACGACCCTTTGAAAGGGTCATCTGGACTCGAAACGTCAGCTCTTTTCTCTCCTTACAGATGCTGCCAGACCTGCTGAGATTTTCCAGCATTTTCTCCTTTGGTTCCATGTCTAATGGCCTTGACTCCTGCTCTGGTATTAGATAGAGTAAACACAGTAAGAAGTCTCACAACACCAGGTTAAAGTCCAACAGGTTTATTTGGGAGCAAAAGCCGCTCGCTTTCGGAGCGCTGCTCCTTCGTCAGGTAGGTGGGAGTTCTGTTCACAAACAGGGCATATAAAGACACAAACCCAAGTTTATATGCCCTGTTTGTGAACAGAACTCCCATTAACCTGACGAAGGAGCAGCAAGCGCTCCAAAAGCGAGTGGCTTTTGCTCCCAAATAAACCTGTTGGACTTTAACCTGGTGTTGTGAGACTTCTTACTGTGCTTACCCCAGTCCAACGCCGGCATCCCCACATCATTAGATAGAGTATACAGCACAATAACAGCCCATACGGTCCACTCCAGTCTCCTCCCGTTCTTCGCCATCGGTCTCTATTGGTATAACCCTCTAATTAACCGGGCGGCACGGTAGCACAGTGGTTAGCACTGCTGCTTCACAGCTCCAGGGTCCCGGGTTCGATTCCCGGCTCGGGTCACTGTCTGTGTGGAGTTTGCACATTCTCCTCGTGTCTGCGTGGGTTTCCTCCAGGTGCTCCGGTTTCCTCCCACAGTCCAAAGATGTGCGGGTTAGGTTGATTGGCCAGGTTAAAAATTGCCCCTTAGAGTCCTGTGATGCGTAGGTTAGTGGGATTAGCGGGTAAAATATGTGGGGGTAGGGCCTGGGTGGGATTGTGGTCGGTGCAGACTCGATGGGCCGAATGGCCTCCTTCTGCACTGTAGGGTTTCTATGATATTCCATTCTCCTTCAGAGGCTTATCTAGACTCCTTTAAATGCATCAATGCGATTTGCCTCAATTGCAGCGGTGGTGAGCTCCCCATTCTCACCGCTCCCTGGGTAAAGAAGGCCCTTCTGAATTTCGTCCTTGATTTCTTGGTGACTGTCTGTGTTGATGAGTTATAGTTTTGCCTTCCTGCGCGAATGGAAACACTCTCTCTCGCTCTGTGTTTACCCTATCGAAGCCTCTACTCGATGTGGATCCACTGGACTCCACACTGTGTTGCCTGGACACCGAGTGCCAAAAGGCCAACCAATCATGAAGGGCGACACAGTGAAACCGGCGATGACTTCATCCAACGATCCAGTCGCGTGTGGTTTTCAGCACAGGTCACTGGATGGTTATTGAGAGCTGGAGTCTTGGCTGATTCCTTCTCCCTCAGTCCTTAATTAGAACAGCCGCACATTGAGACCAGCTCAGTCAGCACAGAAAGGGTATTGATCCTGGGCACACCTGCTCTGTGCTTCTATTCATCATAAATGGGATTTATTGACAATACTTTTCTAGCCTCTGAAAAGTTGCAGCTCCATGCGAATTAGTGTTAGAGATACTTTATACGTCATTATCAAGGAGAACTTGACATTGCTGTTTTGGAGATTGAGAATGGTGGAAGGGGCTTGTGTGTGCACAACAAGGATGGGACCCTTGCCCATTCCAGTAGTAATGGGGAGTTGTATTGACTTCCTGCTGGATTGGTCATTCGATCTGCTGCTCTCTACCTCTGATTTTCCATCAGGTTCCAACTCCACCCTCCCTCAGGGTCCAGATTGTCAGTGCTCTTCCCCCAGACTCCTGCTCTTCTCTGACCTTCTCATAGCTCCCACTTTGCTGCTTCTCGCCCTGTGGGCTCCTATTTTCACCCCTCATTTCTCATTCCCCCTATTTCACATTGCTCTCCTTCATTCCCGCTCTCCCCCCTCTCCTTCCCGCTCTCCCCCCTCTCCTTCCCGCTCTCCCCCCTCTCCTTCCCGCTCTCCCCCCTCTCCTTCCCGCTCTCCCCCCTCTCCTTCCCGCTCTCCCCCCTCTCCTTCCCGCT
>NW_027594247.1:0-20084 GCF_964213995.1 Mustelus asterias | reverse complement strand
GGTGAGGGAACAATGAGCGGTGAGGGAACAATGAGCGGTGAGGGAACAATGAGCGGTGAGGGAACAAAGAGCAAAGAACAGTACAGCACAGGAAACAGGCCCTTCGGCCCTCCAAGCCTGTGCCGCTCCTTGGTCCAACTAGACCAATCGTTTGTATCCCTCCATTCCCAGGCTGCTCATGTGACTATCCAGGTAAGTCTTAAACAATGTCAGCGTGCCTGCCTCCACCACCCTACCCGGCAGCGCATTCCAGGCCCCCACCACCCTCTGTGTAAAAAACGTCCCTCTGATGTCTGAGTTATACTTCGCCCCTCTCAGCTTGAGCCCATGACCCCTCGTGATCGTCACCTCCGACCTGGGAAAAAGCTTCCCACTGTTCACCCTATCTATACCCTTCATAATCTTGTATACCTCTATTAGATCTCCCCTCATTCTCCGTCTTTCCAAGGAGAACAACCCCAGTCTACCCAATCTCTCCTCATAGCTAAGACCCTCCATACCAGGCAACATCCTGGTAAACCTTCTCTGCACTCTCTCCAATGCCTCCACGTCCTTCTGGTAGTGCGGCGACCAGAACTGGACGCAGTACTCCAAATGTGGCCTAACCAGCGTTCTCTCCAGCTGCATCATCAGACTCCAGCTTTTATACTCTATACCCCGTCCTATAAAGGCAAGCATACCATATGCCTTCTTCACCACCTTCTCCACCTGTGTTGCCACCTTCAAGGATTTGTGGACTTGCACACCTAGGTCCCTCTGTGTTTCTATACTCTTGATGACTCTGCCATTTATTGTATAACTCCTCCCTACATTATTTCTTCCAAAATGCATCACTTCGCATTTATCCGGATCAAGCTCCATCTGCCACCTCTCCGCCCAATCTTCCAGCCTATCTATATCCTGCTGTATTGCCCGACAATGCTCTTAGAACATAGAACATAGAACATTACAGCGCAGAACAGGCCCTTCGGCCCACGATGTTGCACCGACCAGTTAAAAAAAACTGTGACCCTCCAACCTAAACCAATTTCTTTTCGTCCATGAACCTATCTACGGATCTCTTAAACGCCCCCAAACTAGGCGCATTTACAACTGATGCTGGCAGGGCATTCCAATCCCTCACCACCCTCTGGGTAAAGAACCTACCCCTGACATCGGTTCTATAACTACCCCCCCTCAATTTAAAGCCATGCCCCCTCGTGCTGGATTTCTCCATCAGAGGAAAAAGGCTATCACTATCCACCCTATCTAAACCTCTAATCATCTTATATGTTTCAATAAGATCCCCTCTTAGCCGCCGCCTTTCCAGCGAAAACAATCCCAAATCCCTCAGCCTCTCCTCATAGGATCTCCCCTCCATACCAGGCAACATCCTGGTAAACCTCCTCTGCACCCTCTCCAAAGCCTCCACATCCTTCCTGTAATGTGGGGACCAGAACTGCACACAGTACTCCAAGTGCGGCCGCACCAGAGTTGTGTACAGTTGCAACATAACGCTACGACTCCTAAATTCAATCCCCCTACCAATAAACGCCAAGACACCATATGCCTTCTTAACAACCTTATCTACTTGATTCCCAACTTTCAGGGATCTATGCACACATACACCTAGATCCCTCTGCTCCTCCACACTATTCAAAGTCCTCCCGTTAGCCCTATACTCAACACATCTGTTATTCCTACCAAAGTGAATTACCTCACACTTCTCCGCATTAAACTCCATCCGCCACCT
Organism: Mustelus asterias; assembly: GCF_964213995.1. Lineage (NCBI taxonomy): Eukaryota > Metazoa > Chordata > Chondrichthyes > Carcharhiniformes > Triakidae > Mustelus > Mustelus asterias. The sequence continues at coordinate 18,352 of NW_027594247.1, read as the reverse complement.
CTCGGCCCAACTTTGCAACCTGTCTAAGTCTTCCTGCAAACTACGACACCCTTCCTCACTGTCTACCACACCACCGACTTTGGTGTCATCAGCAAATTTGCTAATCCACCCAACTATACCCTCATCCAGATCATTAATAAATATTACAAACAGCAGTGGCCCCAAAACAGATCCCTGAGGTACACCACTTGTAACCGCACTCCATGATGAATATTTACTATCAACCACCACCCTCTGTTTCCTATCCGCTAGCCAATTCCTGATCCAATTTCCTAGATCACCCCCAATCCCATACATCTGCATTTTCTGCAGAAGCCTACCATGGTGAACCTTATCAAACGCCTTACTAAAATCCATATATACCACGTCCACTGCCTTGCCCCCATCCACCTCCTTGGTCACTTTCTCAAAAAACTCAATAAGGTTAGTAAGGCACGACCTACCTGCCACAAAACCATGCTGACTATCACCTATCAATTCATTACTCTCCAAATAACTATAAATCCTATCCCTTATAATTTTTTCCAACATCTTGCCGACAACAGAAGTGAGACTCACCGGTCTATAATTCCCGGGGAAGTCTCTGTTCCCCTTCTTAAACAATGGGACAACATTCGCTAACCTCCAATCTTCTGGTACTATACCAGAGGCCAACGACGACCTGAAGATCAGAGCCAGAGGCTCTGCAATCACTTCTCTTGCCTCCCAGAGAATCCTTGGATAAATCCCATCCGGACCAGGGGATTTATCTATTTTCAGACCCTCCAGAATATCCTGCACATCCTCCTTATCAACTGTAATACTGTCTATTCTACTCCCCTGCAACCCAGTGTCCTCCTCAGCTATATTCATGTCCCCTTGCGTGAACACCGAAGAGAAATATTGGTTCAATGCTTCACCAATCTCCTCCGGTTCCACACATAACTTCCCTCTGCCATCTATAACTGGCCCTAAACTTGCCCTAACCAACCTTCTGTTCTTGACATACCTATAGAACGCCTTAGGATTCTCTTTAACCCTATCCGCCAAAGTCTTCTCATGTCCCCTTTTAGCCCTTCTAAGCTCGCTCTTCAACTCCCTCTTAGCCAATCTAAAGCTTTCTAGTGCACTACCCGAGTGCTCACGTCTCATCCGAACATAAGCCTCCTTTTTCTTTTTAACCAACAAAGAAACTTTTTTGGTGCACCACGGTTCCCTAGCCCTACCAATTCCTCCTTGCCTGACAGGGACATACCTATCACAGACTCGCAGTAGCTGCTCCTTGAAAAAACTCCACATGTCGGACGTTCCCAGTCCCTGTAATCTCCTAGTCCAACCTATGTTTCCTAATTCTCTCCTAATAGCCTCATAATTACCCTTCCCCCAGCTAAAACCACTGGCCCGATGTTCATGCCTATCCCTTTCCATCACTAAGGTGAACGTAACCGAATTGTGGTCACTATCACCAAAATGCACACCAACTTCCAAGTCTAGCACCTGGTCTGGCTCATTTCCCAGCACCAGATCCAATATAGCCTCACCTCTAGTTGGCCTGTCTACATACTGAGTCAAAAAACCTTCCTGCACGCTTTGAACAAAAACTGACCCCTCTAACGAGCTAGAGCTATAACAATTCCAGTCAATATTAGTCAAGTTAAAATCCCCCATAACAATTGCCCTATTACTTTCACTCCTAAGCAGGATTGACTCCGCAATCCTTTCCTCAACCTCTCTAGAACTTTTAGGAGGTCTATAAAAGACTCCCAACAGGGTGACCTCTCCTCTCCTATTTCTAATCTCCGCCCATACTACCTCAACAGATAAGTCCTCATCAAACCTCCTCTCTGACACTGTGATACAATCTCTGACCAATAATGCTACCCCTCCCCCTCTTCTACCTCCTTCCCTACTTCGACTAAAACATTTGAACCCCGGGACCTGCAGCATCCATTCCTGCCCCTGCTCTATCCATGTCTCTGAAATAGCCACAACATCGAAGTCCCAGGTACTGATCCACGCTGCAAGTTCACCCACTTTATTGCGAATACTCCTGGCATTGAAGTATACACATTTCAAACCCTGCTCCACCCCACCTCTGCAATGCCGTGCATTGCAGTCCCCATCCATGCATCCCTCACTTTCAGCCCCACTACTCAGGATCCCTCCCCCCCCCCGAATCAGTTTAAACCTCCCTGCATGGCCTTAGCAAATTTACCCCCCAGGATATTGGTCCCCTTCTGATTAAGGTGTAGACCATCCTTCTCATAGAGGTCACACCTTCCCCAGTACGAGCCCCAATTGCTTAAGTACCTGAACCCCTCCCTCCTGCACCATCCCCTCAGCCATGAATTCAAACCTTCCCTCTCCCTATTCCTCTCTAAACTATCCCGTGGTACAGGCAAGAGTCCAGAGATAACCACTCTGTCAGTCTTGGCCTTTAGTTTCCACCCCAACTCCATAAATCCCTGCCTAATATCCCCTTCCCCTATCCTCCCTATGTCGTGTGTCCCCACATGTACAATAACTTGTGGTTTATCTCCCTCCCCCCTAAGAGTCCTGAATACCCTGTCAGACACATCCCGGACCCCAGCCCCTGGTAGGCAACACACCAACCCTGAGTCCCTACCTTTAGTTCCGACCCTCCTATCTGTCCCCTTAATTGTGGAGTCCCCAATCACAAGGCCCAGTCTTTTACAGCCCCTAACCACCTGAGCTTTCTCACTCGGCTCACCCCCAGAGATCTGCTCTCTATGCTCAGTTGATTCCTCCTCAACTGTAGCCTCCAGCACCGAAAACCTATTATGGAGGGGAACCGCCCCAGGGGATTGTCTTCCCGATTGCTTCTTACCCCTCCTCCTGGCATTGACCCAAGCCTCATTTCTAGGAGTTACTATTTCTCTATAACTCCTATCAACTTCCACCTCCGCCTCCCGAATTATGCGGAGTTCCTCTAACTCCCCCTCCATCTCCTTTACACGCTCCTCCAGAAGCTGCAATCTAATGCACTTCTTACAACTAAAATCTCCTGAAACACTACTGGATTTCCTCACCACATACATCCCACAGGAGATGCAGCATACTGCCTGAACTGCCATCCCTGAAGCCATTACCAGCAAGAAAAAAAGAAAACAAAAAACTTCGCTATCCGCAAGTCCAGCCATCTTCGTGTCATCCGCAAACTTGCTGATTACACCAGTTACACCTTCTTCCAAATCATTTATATATATCACAAATAGCAGAGGTCCCAGTACAGAGCCCTGCGGAACACCACTGGTCACAGACCTCCAGCCGGAAAAAGACCCTTCGACCACTACCCTCTGTCTCCTATGGCCAAGCCAGTTCTCCACCCATCTAGCCACTTCTCCTTGTATCCCATGAGCCTTAACCTTCTTAACCAACCTGCCATGTGGGACTTCGTCAAATGCCTTACTGAAATCCATATAGACGACATCCACAGCCCTTCCTTCATCAACCGTTTTTGTCACTTCCTCAAAAAACTCCACCAAATTTGTAAGGCACGACCTCCCTCTTACAAAACCATGCTGTCTGTCACTAATGAGATTGTTTCGTTCTAAATGCACATACATCCTGTCTCTAAGAATCCTCTCCAACAACTTCCCTACCACGGACGTCAAGCTCACCGGCCTATAATTTCCTGGGTTATCCCTGCTACCCTTCTTAAACAACGGGACCACATTCGCTATCCTCCAATCCTCAGGGACCTCACCCATGTCCAAAGAAGCGACAAAGATTTCCGTCAGAGGCCCAGCAATTTCACCTCTCATCTCCCTGAGCAGTCGAGGATAGATGCCATCAGGCCCTGGGGCTTTGTCAGTTTTAATGTTCCCTAAAAAACCTAACACTTCCTCTCTTGTAATGGAGATTTTCTCTAACGGGTCAACACCTCCCTCCGAGACACTCCCGGTTAACACGCCCCTCTCCTTCGTGAATACCGATGCAAAGTATTCATTTAGGATCTCCCCTATTCCCTTGGGTTCTAAGCATAATTCCCCTCCTTTGTCCCTGAGAGGTCCGATTTTCTCCCTGACAACTCTTTTGTTCCTAACATATGAATAGAATGCCTTAGGATTCTCCTTAATCCTGCCTGCCAAGAACATCTCGTGACCTCTTTTAGCCCTTCTAACTCCCCGTTTGAGTTCTTTCCTACTCTCTCTGTATTCCTCCAGAGCTCCATCTGTTTTCAGTTGCCTGGACTTAACGTACGCCTCCCTTTTCATTTTAATCAGATCCTCAATTTCCCTGGTTATCCACGGCTCTCGAATCCTACCTTTCCTATCTTTCCTTTTTACAGGCACATGCCTATCCTGCAGCCTTATCAATAGTTCCTTAAAAGACTCCCACATGCCAGACGTGGACTTACCCTCGAACATCCTCTCCCAATCAACATCCGCCAATTCCTGCCTAATCCGGCTATAGTCAGCCTTCCCCCAATTTAGCACCCTGCCCGTAGGACAGCACTCATCCTTGTCCATTACTATCCTAAAGTTAACAGAGTTGTGGTCACTATTTGCCACATGTTCCCCTACCGAAACTTTGACGACCTGACCGGGCTCATTTCCCAGAACTAGGTCCAGTATAGCCCCCTCTCTAGTCGGGCTATCTACATACTGTTCCAAAGAACCTTCCAGTACGCATTTTACAAATTCCTCCCCGTCCGGACCCCCAGCTCTAAGCACTTTCCAGTCTGTGCCAGGGAAATTAAAGTCCCCCACTACAACAACCCTATGTTTTCTGCACCTATCCAGAATCTCCTGACATATCCTTTCCTCCAGTTCCCGTGGGCTGTTGGGTGGTCTGTAGTACACCCCCAGCATAGTGACTGCACCCTTCCTGTTTCTGAGTTCCACTCACAGCGACTCAGTACATGACCCCTCTAAGTTGTCTACCCTCTGCACAGTGAGGGAACAATGAGTGGTGAGGGAACAATGAACGGTGAGGGAACAATGAGCGGTGAGGGAACAATGAGCGGTGAGGGAACCATGAGCGGTGAGGGAACCATGAGCGGTGAGGGAACCATGAGCGGTGAGGGAACCATGAGCGGTGAGGGAACAATGAGCGGTGAGGGAACAATGAGCGGTGAGGGAACAATGAGCGGTGAGGGAACAATGAGCGGTGAGGGAACCATGAGCGGTGAGGGAACCATGAGCGGTGAAGGAGCAATGAGCGGTGAGGGAACAATGAGCGGTGAGGGAACAATGAACAGTGGGGGAACAATGAGCGCTGAGGGAAACAATAGGCAGAAGTTTTCCGGAACGCCCGCCCGAGGTTCGTCCGATCCCGCCCAAGGCCAATAGGCGAGCCGTTCTCCGAGCCTCGACCGTCCTCGGAATCGGGGCGGGCATGCCAGTAAAATTCCAGCCAATGAGCGGTGAAGGAACAATGAGCAGTGAGGGAACAATGAACTGTGAGGGAACAATGAACCGTGAGGGAACATGCCTTCATGCTCTTTGGGCATATACTTTTTTCATATGCAAACTCGCCTTAACTCCAGTTCCACTAAACACCTTCTGATTTTTTCCAAGATGTCATTCTTACTCGAACAAGATTCAGTTAGTCAATTGACCACTTCCCACTTTAATTTTTTTAACTAAGAGTGACCGAATAATGCAGGGTAATGCACGGTGGCACAGTGGTTAGCACTGCTGCCTCACAGCGTCAGGGACCTGGTTTGATTCTTGGATTGGGTCACTGTCTGTGTGGAGTTTGCACATTCTCCTCATATCTGTGTGGGTTTCCTCCAGTTGTTCTGGTTTCCTCCCACAGTCCAAAGATGTGCAGGTTAGGTGGATTGGCCATTCTAAATTGCTCATTAGTGTCAGGGGGACTAGCTAGGGTAAATGCCTGGGGTTATGGGGTTAGGGCCTGGGTGGGATTGTGGTCGCTGCAGACTTGATGGGCCAAATGGCCTCCTTCTGCACTGTAGGATTCTATGAATCACCTTTCCACCACATACAAAGGCAGCTGTACACACTAGTCTCTTCGCTGCACTTTGGCTGAAACATAACCTTTCAGCGGAACCAACTGCTCTGTGTAACATCTGAGAATATTGTTTGCAAGCTTCAAGGGTAAATGCTTCAACTTAGCTTAGTATATTAACTCAGGAATCAATGACACACCGTCCCCGTGTTCACCTCCATCTTAATTACTTTGCCTTCAACTTTGGGCACCGCCCAGAACCTGTCCACTTCACCTCATACCAAAAGGATAAAAGAACAAAGAACAAAGAAAATTTCAGCACAGGAACAAGTCCTTCAGCCCTCCAAGCCTGCACTGACCAAACTGCCTGACTGAACTAAAACCCCCTACCCTTCCCGAGACCATATCCCTCTATTCCCATTCTATTCATGTATTTGTCAAGACGCCCCTTAAAAGTCACTATCATATCTGCTTCCACTACCTCCCCCGGCAGCGAGTTCCAGGCACCCATCACCCTTTGTGTAAAAAACTTGCCTCATACATCTCCTTTAAACCTTGCCCCTCGCACCTTAAAACTATGCTCCCTAGTAATTGACTCTTCCACCCTGGGAAAAAGCTTCTGACTATCCACTCTGTCCATGCCCCTCATAATCTCATAGACTTCTATCAGGTCGCCCCCTCAATCTCCATTGTTCAAGTGAGAACAAACCAAATTTCTCCAACATCTCCTCATAGCTAATGCCCTCCATACCAGGCAACATCCTGGTAAATCTTTTCTGTACCCTCTCCAAAGCCTCCACATCCTTCTGACAGTGTGACCAGAATTGAACACTATATTCCATGTGCGGCCTAGCTAAGGTTCTATAAAGCTGCAACATGGCTTATTAATTTTTAAACTCAATGCCCCGGCCGATGAAGGCAAGCATGCCATATGACTTCTTGACCACCTTCTCCACCTGCGTTGCCACTTTCAGTGACCTGTGTGCCTGTACCCAGATCCCTCTGCCTATCAATACTCTTAAGAGTTCTGCCATTTACTGTACATTTCCCATCTGTGTTAGACCTTCCTAAATGCATTACCTCACATTTATCTGGATTAAACTCCATCTGCCATCTCTCCGCCCAAGTCTCTAAGCGATCTATATCCTGCAGTATCCTCTGATGGTCCTCATCGTTATCCGCAATTCCACCAACCTTTGTGTCGTCCGCAAACTTACTAATCAAACCAGTTACATTTTTCTCCAAATCATTTATATATATTACAAACAGCAAAGGTCCCAGCACTGATCCCTGAGGAATGCCACTTGTCACAGCCCTCCATTCAGAAACGTACTCTTCCACTGCTGCCCTCTGCCTCTATGACCAAGCCAGTTCTGTATCCACCTTGCCAGCTCACCTCTGATCCCATGCGACTTCACCTTCTGTACCAGTCTGCCACGAGGGACCTTGTCAAAGTCCTTACTGAAGCCCATGTAGGCAACATCCACTGCCCTACCTTCATCAATCATCTTCGTCACTTCCTCAAAACATTCGATCAAGTTAGTGAGACACGACCTCCCCTTCAAAAAACCATGATGCCTCTCGCTATTACGTCCACTTATTTCCAAGTGGGAGTAAATCCTGTCTCGAAGAATCCTCTCCAATAATTTCCCTACCACTGACGTAAGGGCTCACCGGCCTGTAATTGCTTGGATTATCCTGGCTACACTTCTGAAACAAAGGAACAACATTAGCTATTCTCCAATCTTCTGGGACCTCCCCTGTAGCTAGTGAAAATACAAAGACTCAGCAATTTCCTCCCTTGCTTCTTTCAGTATTATGGGGTATATCCCATCAGGCCCTTGGGACTAGTCTACCTTAATGTTTCTCAAGAATCCCAATATCTCCTCCTTTTTGATCTCAACATGACCCAAACTATCTACACATCCTTCCCCAGTGTCATCATCCACAAAGTCCTCTTTGATGAATACTGACGCAAAGTACTTATTTAATACCTTGCCCATTTCCTCTGGCTCCACACATAGATTCCCTCCCCTGTGCTTGAGTGGGCCAACCCTCTCCCTGGCTACCCTCTTGCTCTTCATATATGTATAAAAAGCCTTGGGATTTTCCTTAATCCTGCTGGCCAATGACTTTCTGTGACCTCTTTTAGCCCGCTTTATTCCTTGCTTAAGTTTCTTTCTATTTTCCTTGTATTCCACACTTGCTTCATGTGTTCCCAGCCTCCGAGCCTTGACAAATGCCTCCTTTTTCTCTTTGACTAGGCTCACACTATCTCTCATTACCCAAGGTTCCCGAAACTTGCCATGCTTATCCTTCATCCTTACAGGAATGTGCCGGTCCTGAATTCCTGTCAACTTGCACTTGAAAGCCCCCCACATGCCAGATATTGATTTGCCCTCAAACATGCACCCCCAATCTACATTCTTCAGATCCTGCCGAATATTGTTGTAATTAGCCTTCCCTCAATTTAGCACCTTCACTTGAGGACTCCACTTATCTTTATCCATCAGTACCTTAAAGCTTACTGAATTGTGGTCACTTTTCCCAAACTGCTCCCCTATTGAAATGTCGACCACCTGGCCAGGCTCATTCACCAATACCAGGTCCAGTATGGCCCCTTCCCTAGTTGGACTATCTACATACTGCTTCAAGAAGCTCTCCTGGATGCTCCTTACAAACTCTGCCCATCCACGCCCCCAGCACTAAGTGTACAGGAAGTTAAAATCTCCCACCACAACAACCCTGTTACTTTTATACCTTGCCAAAACTTGCCTACATTTCTGTCCCTCTATCTCCCGCTGGCTGTTGGGAGGCCTATAGTAAACCCCCAACATTGTGACTACACCCTTCCATTCTGAGCTCTACCCATATTGCCTCGCTGTATGAGCCCTCCGAGGTGTCCTCCCGCAGTACAGCTGTGATATTCTCCTTAATCAGTAGTGCAACTCCCCCATCCCTTTTACATCGCCCTCTATCCCGCCTGAAACATCTGTATCCTGGAACGTTAAGCTGCCAATCCTGTCCTTCCCTTAACCAAGTCTCTGTAATGGCAACAACATCGTCGCTCCAAGTACGAATCCAAGCTCTAAGTTCATCTGCCTTACCTGTTACACTTCTTGCATTGAAACAAATGCACTTCAGTCCACCAGACCCTCTCTGATTAGCAACCACACCCTGCCTGCCCTTCCTCTGAGTCTTACTGGCCCTACTCTCTAGTTCCCCTTCAGTTAATTCACTTTGCTTTGGTTCCCACCCCCCTGCCAAACTAGTTTAAATCCTCCTGTGTGACACTAGCAAACCTTGAAGCCAGAATATTTATGTCCTTCCAGTTTAGATGCAACCCGTCTTTCTTGTACAGGTCCCACCTGCCCCAGAAGAGATCCCAATGGTCCAGATATCTGAAACCCTCCCCCCTACACCAGCTCTTTAGCCATGTGTTGAGCTGCACTATCTTCCTATTTCTAGCCTCACTGGCATGTGGCACAGGGAGTAATCCTGAGATTACCACCCTAGAGGTCCTGCTTTTAACTTTCTACCTAACTCCCTAAATCATGTATACATATTACAAACAGCAAAGGTTCCAACGCTGATCCCTGAGGAACACACTTGTCACAGCCCTCCATTCAGAAATGCACCCTTCCACTGCTACCTTCTGTCTTCTATGACCGAACAATGGGCAGGATATTCAACTTCAAGTGCGTCTTCTATGTCTGCTTTGTTGCATCCGCCACAAATTTGGCAATGGTCTCGCTCTCCATCTAATCCCATTTGTAAAACCCAAACAGCTCCATAATCAGCAAACGTTTTGGCACAAAGTGCCCCTCTAGTACCTTACACAACTCTTGAAAACTTTTCATCGTTGGCTTTTTTTGGCTGCAGCAGGTTTCTCAAAAGACTAAACATTTTATTTACTATTGTGCTCAAAAAGACTGGCACCATGAGGTCGTCCACCACCTTGTTAGTGGTGATAAAAATACTAAGCCGCTCGATGTAAGCCACCCACGACTCAGCCTCTTAATCGAATGTCCCAATGGACCTGAACTTTCCCACGATTTCTCAACATAGACTGCAGGGGTGAAATAGGCCCAAAGCCTGTTTTCCCATGCTGGCTGCTGCTTGCTTTTTTCCCGAGCACACGATATTGACACATCTGATGACTGGGTCCTTCGATTGCTCGCAACCCGATCTAGTTACAGTCGTGGAGACTAACCTTAACCCTTTTACGGTTTCCGAGTCCGTCGATTTGCTGCCTCCCACAATATCATCTTACCTTCATGATCCTACCCGTCCTCCAAAGTTTCCTACTTCCAATGCACCGTAGATCTCCAGTCGGTCCTTTTTGAAGATTCCTGTCCTTCATTGTTAAGCCGTCAAAAATATGCCACCTTCGTCGCCAGTGTTAAATCTGGTAGTCCTGAGGCTTCTCTCAATAACTACCGCAGACTGGAGTCAGGGAACACAATTCTTTTTTTGTTTGTATATCTAATTCAATCCAATCAAAGTCCAATTCAGAGTCTTATCAAGTGAGACATTCCCAATCCAAGCTGACAAAACAGGGCTCTCACCTCCTGTCTTGGGCTTGATCTACATGATCCAAGCTGATTGGAGTAGGCATTGCACCTCCTCCAAGGCTTGATCTCATTTGCATCTTAGCCAAAAGGCCGAGATGCCGCTTTTAAAAATTGCTTCAAATGAAGCCACAATGTAACCTTATGACTTCAACCAAGTACAGCAAGTCGATACTACACTTGATCTTAGCCAAAAGGCCGATAGTGCAACAACTCTTTATTCAGGTCTTGTCACACCACACTCCAAGCTTAGACTGCCCACTCTGGGTGGATCCCGGCAGCTCACCACACACCCGAGGTCACATGACTTGTTCCCTTAAAGTGGCTACACCCCAACATTTATAACAGGAACAATGAGCAGTGAAGGAACAGTGAACAGTGAGGCAACAATGGCAGTGAGGGAATAATGTGCACTTAGGAAAACATGAGCTGTGAGGGATCGATGAGAGTGAGGGAAACATGAAGAGTAAGGGAGCAATGAGCGGTGAGGGAACAATGAGCGGTGAGGGAGCAATGAGCGGTGAGGGAACAATGAGCAGTGAGGGAACAATGAGCAGTGAGGGAACAATGGCAGTGAGGGAACAGTGAACAGAGAGTTAACAATGGCAGTGAGGGAACAATGCACACTTAGGAAAACATGAGCTGTGAGGGATCAATGAACGGTGAGGGAAACATGAAGAGTAAGGGAGCAATGAGCAGTGAGGGAACAATGAGCAGTGAGGGAACAATGAGCAGTGAGGGAACAATGAACAGTGAGGGAACAATGAGGGTTGAGGAAAAATTGAGCAGCGAGGGAACACAAGTGTTGGGATAATCACAAGCAACAAGGATCACAAACAATGGGGGAGCCAAATGCAGTATTTAATGGACAAAGTGATGAGGGACCGCAAGTGATGGGGGACTACGGCAGCGGAGTGACCATGAGTGGTAAGCACCAGGTGTGGTGGTAGGTCAGGAAGGATTGTGGACCAGAAGATGGTGGATAAGGACATTGGACCAGGAGCAATGATGAACCAGAAGACATTGAAGACCTGGAAACCTTTATGTGAACTAGTTTGTGATTTTGGAGAGATTCTTGTTGGTCAGCAGTTCTTGCTGCACTTTCACTGTTGCAGCTTTTCTGGCTAAGTCTTGCCCAGAATAACCCTCTGTGTGTATCTCCCAGGTACCTGTGCTGGTGTGAAGATCAAATATACAAACAAGTCTCAACAGCTTTCCGTACAAAAAGTGCTGCATCACCTGCGGCACAATCCATAGCTGCTGGTGTTCAGTCAATGGAAAGCACACATGTCCCTTTCAGTGCCCATGAACAGCTTTGCTGTTCAGTTTAGTAAATGTCAGATGTGTTAACAGTTCCTATGAATGGATCAAGCTAACACCTCATTATTCTCTAGCTGCTCGAGTTAACCATTGGAAATGTCAATTTTATATTCTCTTAGCTGTTGGATATTTATTCATGTTCCTAGGTGTAGAACCAATTGAAGGAAAATCCATTTTAAATTGAAACCTCAGAATTTTGAATACTGTGTGTTGTTAATGTGATGGAGAGAGTTTGCTGGTGAATAATCAGCACAATCAAACTTCTGCTTCCCGTCAGCTTTGTTCTTCCTGAGCCCAGGAAGAATGGCTAATGAGATAAAGAACTTGCATTATCTTGTGCTTTTTATAACCTCAGGTCATCGAAAAATGCTTCATAGACAATGAAATTCTTTTGTAATATAAAAAATGTGGGAGGCAATTTTTGCACAACAAGGTCGCACAAGTAACAGTGAAACCATTACTTCAATACCTTTGGTTAAAGGATAAATTTGCTGCAATACACCAGTGATTATGCAATACACCAAGAGTTCTTTGAAGAGATAACAAATAGGTTAGACCAAGGAGAGCCAATGGATGTTATCTATCTTGACTTCCAAAAGGCCTTTGACAAGGTGCCTCACGGGAGACTGCTGAGTAAAATAAGGGCCCATGGTATTCGAGGCAAGGTACTAACATGGATTGACGATTGGCTGTCAGACAGAAGGCAGAGAGTTGGGATAAAAGGTTCTTTCTCAGAATGGCAACCGGTGACAAGTGGTGTCCCGCAGGGTTCAGTGTTGGGGCCACAGCTGTTCTCTTTATATATTAACGATCTAGATGACGGGACTGGGAGCATTCTGGCCAAGTTTGCCGATGATACAAAGATAGGTGGAGGGGCAGGTAGTATTGAGGAGGTGGGGAGGCTGCAGAAAGATTTAGACAGTTTAGGAGAGTGGTCCAAGAAGTGGCTGATGAAATTCAACGTGGGCAAGTGCGAGGTTGTACACTTTGGAAAAAAGAATAGAGGCATGGACTATTTTCTAAACGGTGACAAAATTCATAATGCTAAAGTGCAAAGGGACTTGGGAGTCCTAGTCCAGGATTCTCTAAAGGTAAACTTGCAGGTTGAGTCCGTAATTAAGAAAGCAAATGTAATGTTGTCATTTATCTCAAGAGGCTTGGAATACAAAAGCAGGGATGTACTTCTGAGGCTTTATAAAGCACTGGTTAGGCCCCATTTGGAATACTGTGAGCAATTTTGGGCCCCACACCTCAGGAAGGACATACTGGCACTGGAGCGGGTCCAGCGGAGATTCACACGGATGATCCCAGGAATGGTAGGCCTGACATACGATGAACGTCTGAGGATCGTGGGATTATATTCATTGGAGTTTAGGAGGTTGAGGGGAGATCTGATAGAAACTTACAAGATAATGAACGGCTTAGATAGGATGGACGTAGGGAAGTTGTTTCCATTAACAGGGGAGACTAGGACGCGGGGGCACAGCCTTAGAATAAAAGGGAGTCACTTTAGAACAGAGATGAGGAGAAATTTCTTCAGCCAGAGAGTGGTGGGTCTGTGGAATTCATTGCCACAGAGGGCTGTGGAGGCCGAGACGTTGAGCGTCTTCAAGACAGAAATTGATAAATTCTTGATTTCTCGAGGAATTAAGGGCTATGGGGAGAGAGCGGGTAAATGGAGTTGAAATCAACCATGATTGAATGGTGGAGTGGACTCGATGGGCCGAATGGCCTTACTTCCGCTCCTATGTCTTATGGTCTTATGGTCTTATCTCATTATATCAAAGCAAAATACTGCACATGCTGGTGATCTGAAATAAAGTAGAAAGTGATGGAAAAATTCAGTAGGTCTGGCAGCAGCTGTGGAGGGAGAACCAGAAACTGCAGCAGAAAATTCAATTGAATCTTCCGTGGATATCTCACTTCAGAGTGCAGAGTTCACACAGCCTACATGGTTAGGCTAAATCTTTTAAAGTTCTAGACAGCTGGTCCTGAGAACTCTTTCTTTAATTCAGTGTCGGAAGTGCTGTTGGATTTCCTTAATTCAGTGTCGGAGGTACTGTTGAAGGAACACCTATCGCTAAAACTCAATTCCCCAGTCGAAGCCCTATCATGTGGCTTCTGTATTTGTCACAGAAGAAAAAAAAAATTTAATCTCTCGTGAATGTTGCAACTATCCAGTTCAGAAAATGGCAATTCCAAAGCTTTGTTATTCAGCATAGAATGAAAGAAGCCAGTACACAGCCAATCCAGGCAGCCGTTGCTAAGTCTCTTCTTCAAGAAGTGTGCCACCACCATTTTGCAGAGCTCACCAAAACTGGCAAATGTAAGAAATCCCTTTGTCTTGGAGTCAATAGTGATGCCATCTTGTAAGTTCTTAAACTGCAGATACAATTGAATGTTTTTTAACATAGATAATGAGTCAACGTTTTCAACTCAATTTGGACTAACCCAAGGCCCAGTCATTAAAACTGGAGTCTTTGGAGGAAAAGATTTTTATGATACAGTATCACTTCTGCTTTAAATAAAAAAATCAGAGGAAGAGTCGGTGAATATGCTACTTTACTCTATAGGACCGATTGCAGACAACATCATTGTAGACAGGGCATTAATGAGTCATTTGAAAAATTCAAGGAGGTTTTAAAATCTTTTGACATTCAATAAAATACTGGAGAGAGCTAAATTCAACCTGTTGATCCCTTCATCAATGATCTGTACAAGATGGCAGAGCAGTGCGATCATGGAGATTTAAAGTATGAAATCATCAGAGACAGAATAGCAATGAGTGTAACAGACAATACACTCTCTGACCTCCTTACAAGCTAAAGAAGATTGAATCCTGGACAAGGCAACCAGATAGTTAGAATGTCTGAACTCCTTGAACAACACAGCACCTTAAGGAGAGAGAATAAAATATGGCCGGATGGGATTTATCCCAGGATTCTCTGGGAGGCTAGGGAGGAGATTGTAGAGCCTTTGGCTTTGATCTTTATGTCGTCATTGTCTACAGGAATAGTGCCAGAAGACTGGAGGATAGCAAATGTTGTTCCCTTGTTCAAGAAGGGAAGTAGGGACAACCCTGGTAATTATAGACCAGTGAGCATTACTTCTGTTGTGGGCAAAGTTTTGGAAAGGATTATAAGAGATAGGATTTATAATCATCGAGAAAGGAATAATTTGATTAGGGATAGTCAACACGGTTTTGTGAAGGGTAGG
The DNA here is from genome assembly GCF_964213995.1 of Mustelus asterias. Classification (NCBI taxonomy): domain Eukaryota; kingdom Metazoa; phylum Chordata; class Chondrichthyes; order Carcharhiniformes; family Triakidae; genus Mustelus; species Mustelus asterias. Next base: position 3,329 of record NW_027594247.1, on the reverse strand, counting down.
TCATGCCTCACAAACCTTATTGAGTTCTTTGAGAAGGTGACCAAAGAGGTGGATGAGGGTAAAGCAGTTGATGTGGTGTATATGGATTTCAGTAAAGCGTTTGATAAGGTTCCCCACGGTAAGCTATTGCAGAAGATACGGAGGCATGGGATTGAGGGTGATTTAGTGGTTTCGATCAGGAATTGGCCAACTGTAAGAAAACAGAGGGTGGTGGTTGATGGGAAATGTTCATCCTGGAGTTCAGTTACTAGTGATGTACTGCAAGGATCTGTTTTGGGGCCACTGCTGTTTGTCATTTTTATAAATGACCTGGATGAGGGCGTAGAAGGATGGGTTAGTAAATTTGTGGATGACACTAAAGTCGGTGGAGTTGTGGACCGTGCGGAAAGTTGTTGCAGGTTACAGAGGGACATAGATAAGCTGCAGTGCTGGGCTGAGAGGTGGCAAATGGAGTTCAATGCGGAAAAGTGAGTGATTCACTTTGGAAGGAGTAACAGGATTACAGAGTACTGGGCTAATGGTAAGATACTTGGTAGTGTGGATGAACAGAGAGATCTCGGTGTCCATGTGCATAGATCCCTGAAAGTTGGCACCCAGGTTGATAGGGTTGTTAAGAAGGTGTACAGAGTGTTAGCTTTTATTGGTAGAGGGATTGAGTTTCGGAGCCAGGAGGTCATGTTGCAGCTGTACAAAACTCTGGTGCGGCCGCACTTGGAGTATTGCGTACAGTTCTGGTCGCCGCATTATAGGAAGGATGTGGATGCATTGGAAAGGGTGCAGAGGAGATTTACCAGGATGTTGCCTGGTATGTTGGGAAGGTCTTATGAGGAAAGGCTGAGGGACTTAAGACCATAAGACCATAAGACATAGGAGCGGAAGTAAGGCCATTCGGCCCATCGAATCCACTCCACCATTCAATCATGGTTGATTTCAACTCCATTTACCCGCTCTCTCCCCATAGCCCTTAATTCCTCGAGAAATCAAGAATTTATCAATTTCTGTCTTGAAGACGCTCAACGTCTCGGCCTCCACAGCCCTCTGTGGCAATGAATTCCACAGACCTACCACTCTCTGGCTGAAGAAATTTCTCCTCATCTCTGTTCTAAAGTGACTCCCTTTTATTCTAAGGCTGTGCCCCCACGTCCTAGTCTCCCCTGCTAATGGAAACAACTTCCCTACGTCCATCCTATCTAAGCCGTTCATTATCTTGTAAGTCTCTATCAGATCTCCCCTCAACCTCCTAAACTCCAATGAATATAATCCCACGATCCTCAGACGTTCATCGTATGTCAGGCCTACCATTCCTGGGATCATCCGTGTGAATCTCCGCTGGACCCGCTCCAGTGCCAGTATGTCCTTCCTGAGGTGTGGGGCCCAAAATTGCTCACAGTATTCCAAATGGGGCCTAACCAGTGCTTTATAAAGCCTCAGAAGTACATCCCTGCTTTTGTATTCCAAGCCTCTTGAGATAAATGACAACATTACATTTGCTTTCTTAATTACGGACTCAACCTGCAAGTTTACCTTTAGATGTTGTTTTCATTAGAGAGAAGAAGGTTAAGAGGTGACTTAATAGAGGCATACAAGATGATTAGAGGATTAGATAGGGTGGATAGTGAGAGCCTTTTTCCTCAGATGGTGATAGCTAGCACGAGGGGACATAGCTTTAACTTGAGGGGTGATAGATATAGGACAGATGTCAGAGGTAGGTTCTTCACTCAGAGAGTGGTAAGGGCGTGGAATGCCCTGCCTGCAGCAGTAGTGGACTCGCCAACATTAAGGGCATTTATTGGATAAACATATGGATGATATTGGAATAGTGCAGGTTAGATGGGCTTTAGATTGGTTTCACTGGTCGGCGCAACATCGAGGGCCGAAGGGCCTGTACTGCCCTGTAATGTTCTATGTTCTATGGGCAGAAGCCAAGCCTCAGCCCAGCTGATCAGGTCACAAAGACACAGGGTGAATACAAGTCAGGGAAAACAATTCCTGAACCACCCAGCAGAGTGACCTTGCCAGTGTTGCGGTGAGAAGTGCCTTCACGGGGGAGATCAGTAACCTGCGAGTTTTTTTTATTCATTCATGGGACATGGGCATCGCTGGCTGGCCAACATTCATTGCCCACCTCTCGTTGTCCTTGGAAGGCAGTTGAGAGTCAACCACATTGTTGTGGCTCTGGAGTCACATGCAGGCCAGATCAGGTAAGGATTTCCTTTCCTAAAAAAACATTAGTGAACCAGATGGATTTTTCCAACAATTGGCAATGGTTTCATAGTCATCAGTAGATTCTTAATTCCAGATTTTTTTTCATTGAATTCAAATTCCACCATCTGCCGAGGCGGGATTCAAACCCTGTTCCCCAGAATATTAGCTGAGTTTCTGGATTAATAGGCTCGCGATAATACCACTAGGCCATCACCACCCCTTTACAGCCTAATACTTCCACATTAGAACCATAGAAAATTACAGCTCAGAAACAGGCCTTTTGGCCCTTCTTGTCTGTGCCGAACCATTTTTTGCCTAGTCCCACTGACCTGCACTTGGACCATATCCCTCCACACCCCTCTCATCCATGAACCCGTCCAAGTTTTTCTTAAATGTTAAAAGTGACCCCGCATTTACCACTTTATCCGGCAGCTCATTCCACACTCCCATCACTCTCTGCGTGAAGAAGCCCCCCCTAATATTCCCTTTAAACTTTTCTCCTTTCACCCTTAACCCATGCCCTCTGGTTTTTTTCTCCCCTAGCCTCAGCGGAAAAAGCCTGCTTGCATTCACTCTATCTATACCCATCAAAATCTTATACACCTCTATCAAATCTCCCCTCAATCTTCTACGCTCCAGGGAATAAAGTCCCAACCTATTCAATCTCTCTCTGTAACTCAGCTTCTCAAGTCCCGGCAACATCCTTGTGAACTTTCTCTGCACTCTTTCAACCTTATTTACATCCTTCCTGTAACTAGGTGACCAAAACTGTACACAATACTCCAAATTCGGCCTCACCAATGCCTTATATAACCTTACCATAACACTCCAACTTTTATACTCGATACTCCGATTTATAAAGGCCAATGTACCAAAGGCACTCTTTACGACCCTATCCACCTGTGACGTCACTTTTAGGGAATTCTGTACCTGTATTCCCAGATCCCTCTGTTCAACTGCACTCTTCAGAGTCCGACCATTTACCCTGTACGTTCTACTTTGGTTTGTCCTTCCAAAGTGCAATATCTCACACTTGTCTGCGTTAAATTCCATTTGCCATTTTTGAGCCCATTTTTCTAGTTGGTCCAAATCCCTCTGCAAGCTTTGAAAACCTTGCTCACTGT
>NW_027594246.1:0-20103 GCF_964213995.1 Mustelus asterias | reverse complement strand
ACACACACTCTCCCCGTGCTCTCTCTCACACACACTCTCCCCGTGCTCTCTCTCACACACACTCTCCCCGTGCTCTCTCTCACACACACACTCTCCCCGGCTCTCTCTCACACACTCTCCCCGCTCTCTCTCTCACACACACTCTCCCCGCTCTCTCTCTCACACACACTCTCCCCGCTCTCTCTCTCACACACACTCTCCCCGCTCTCTCTCTCACACACACTCTCCCCGCTCTCTCTCTCACACACACTCTCCCCGCTCTCTCTCTCACACACACTCTCCCCGCTCTCTCTCTCACACACACTCTCCCCGTGCTCTCTCTCACACACACTCTCCCCGCGCTCTCTCACACACACTCTCCCCGCGCTCTCTCTCACACACACTCTCCCCGCGCTCTCTCTCACACACACTCTCCCCGCGCTCTCTCTCACACACACTCTCCCCGCGCTCTCTCACACACACACTCTCCCCGCGCTCTCTCTCACACACACTCTCCCCGCGCTCTCTCTCACACACACTCTCCCCGCGCTCTCTCTCAAACACACTCTCCCCGCGCTCTCTCTCACACACACTCTCCCCGCGCTCTCTCACACACACACACTCTCCCCGCGCTCTCTCACACACACACACTCTCTCCCCGCGCTCTCTCACACACACACTCTCCCCGCGCTCTCTCTCACACACACTCTCCCTGTGCTCTCTCTCACACACACTCTCCCTGTGCTCTCTCTCACACACACTCTCCCCGCGCTCACTCTCACACACACTCTCCCTGTGCTCTCTCTCACACACACTCTCCCTGTGCTCTCTCTCACACACACACTCTCCCCGCGCTCTCTCTCACACACACTCTCCCCGCGCTCTCTCACACACACACACTCTCTCCCCGCGCTCTCTCTCACACACACTCTCCCCGCGCTCTCTCTCACACACACTCTCCCCGCGCTCTCTCTCAAACACACTCTCCCCGCGCTCTCTCTCACACACACTCTCCCCGCGCTCTCTCTCACACACACTCTCCCCACGCTCTCTCACACACACACACTCTCCCCGCGCTCTCTCACACACACTCTCTCCCCGCGCTCTCTCACACACACTCTCCCCGCGCTCTCTCTCACACACACTCTCCCTGTGCTCTCTCTCACACACACTCTCCCCGCGCTCTCTCTCACACACACTCTCCCTGTGCTCTCTCTCACACACACTCTCCCCGTGCTCTCTCTCACACACACTCTCCCTGTGCTCTCTCTCACACACACACACTCTCCCTGTGCTCTCTCTCACACACACACACTCTCCCCGCGCTCTCTCTCACACACACTCTCCCTGTGCTCTCTCTCACACACACTCTCCCTGTGCTCTCTATCACACACACTCTCCCCGCACTCTCTCTCTCACACACTCTCCCTGTGCTCTCTCTCACACACACTCTCCCCGCGCTCTCTCTCTCACACATACTCTCCCTGCGCTCTCTCTGACACACACTCTCCCTGTGCTCTCTCTCACACACACTCTCCCCGCGCTCTCTCTGACACACACTCTCCCCGCGCTCTCTCTCACACATACTCTCCCTGTGCTCTCTCTGACACACACTCTCCCTGTGCTCTCTCTCACACACACTCTCCCTGCGCTCTCTCACACACACTCTCCCCGCGCTCTCTCTCACACACACTCTCCCCGCGCTCTCTCTCACACACACTCTCCCCGCGCTCTCTCTCACACACACTCTCCCCGCGCTCTCTCTCACACACACTCTCCCCGCGCTCTCTCTCTCTCACACTCTCCCCGCGCTCTCTCTCTCTCACACTCTCCCCGCGCTCTCTCACACACACTCTCCCCGCGCTCTCTCACACACACTCTCCCCGCGCTCTCTCACACACACACACACTCTCCCCGCGCTCTCTCTCACACACTTTCCCCGCGCTCTCTCTCACACACACTCTCCCCGCGCTCTCTCTCACACACACTCTCCCCGCGCTCTCTCTCACACACACACACTCTCCCCGCGCTCTCTCACACACACACTCCCCGCGCTCTCTCTCACACACACTCTCCCCGTGCTCACTCTCACACACACTCTCCCCGCGCTCTCTCTCACACACACTCTCCCCGCGCTCTCTCTCACACACACTCTCCCCGCGCTCTCTCTCACACACACTCTCCCCGCGCTCTCTCTCACACACACTCTCCCCGCGCTCTCTCACACACACACTCTCCCCGCGCTCTCTCACACACACACTCTCCCCGCGCTCTCTCTCACACACACTCTCCCCGCGCTCTCTCTCACACACACTCTCCCCGCTCTCTCTCTCACACACACTCTCCCCGCGCTCTCTCTCACACACACTCTCCCCACGCTCTCTCACACACACACACTCTCCCCGCGCTCTCTCACACACACACACACTCTCTCCCCGCGCTCTCTCACACACACACACTCCCCGCGCTCTCTCTCACACACACTCTCCCCGCGCTCTCTCTCACACACACTCTCCTTGTGCTCTCTATCACACACACTCTCCCCGCACTCTCTCTCTCACACACTCTCCCTGTGCTCTCTCTCACACACACTCTCCCCGCGCTCTCTCTCTCACACATACTCTCCCTGCGCTCTCTCTGACACACATTCTCCCTGTGCTCTCTCTCACACACACTCTCCCCGCGCTCTCTCTGACACACACTCTCCCCGCGCTCTCTCTCACACATACTCTCCCTGCGCTCTCTCTGACACACACTCTCCCTGTGCTCTCTCTCACACACACTCTCCCTGCGCTCTCTCACACACACTCTCCCCGCGCTCTCTCTCACACACACTCTCCCCGCGCTCTCTCTCACACACACTCTCCCCGCGCTCTCTCTCACACACACTCTCCCCGTGCTCGCTCTCACACACACTCTCCCCGCGCTCTCTCTCACACACACTCTCCCCGCGCTCTCTCTCACACACACTCTCCCCGCGCTCTCTCTCACACACACTCTCCCCGCGCTCTCTCTCACACACACTCTCCCCGCGCTCTCTCTCACACACACTCTCCCCGCGCTCTCTCTCTCACACTCTCCCCGCGCTCTCTCACACACACTCTCCCCGCGCTCTCTCACACACACTCTCCCCGCGCTCTCTCACACACACTCTCCCCGCGCTCTCTCACACACACACACACACTCTCCCCGCGCTCTCTCTCACACACTTTCCCCGCGCTCTCTCTCACACACACTCTCCCCGCGCTCTCTCTCACACACACTCTCCCCGCGCTCTCTCACACACACACTCCCCGCGCTCTCTCAGACACACACTCTCCCCGCGTTCTCTCTCACACACACTCTCCCCGTGCTCTCTCTCACACACACTCTCCCCGCGCTCTCTCTCACACACACTCTCCCCGCGCTCTCTCTCACACACACTCTCCCCGCGCTCTCTCTCACACACACTCTCCCCGCGCTCTCTCTCACACACACTCTCCCCGCGCTCTCTCTCACACACACTCTCCCCGCGCTCTCTCACACACACACTCTCCCCGCGCTCTCTCTCACACACACTCTCCCCGCGCTCTCTCTCACACACACTCTCCCCGCGCTCTCTCTCACACACACTCTCCCCGCGCTCTCTCTCACACACACTCTCCCCACGCTCTCTCACACACACACACTCTCCCCGCGCTCTCTCTCACACACACTCTCCCCGCGCTCTCTCTCACACACACTCTCCCCGCGCTCTCTCTCACACACACTCTCCCTGTGCTCTCTCTCACACACACTCTCCCCGTGCTCTCTCTCACACACACTCTCCCCGCGCTCTCTCTCACACACACTCTCCCCGCGCTCTCTCTCACACACACTCTCCCTGTGCTCTCTCTCACACACACTCTCCGTGCTCTCTCTCACACACACACACTCTCCCCGCGCTCTCTCTCACACACACTCTCCCTCACACACACTCTCCCTGCGCCCTCTCACACACACACTCTCCCTGCGCTCTCTCTCACACACACTCTCCCCACGCTCTCTCTCACACACACACTCTCCCCGCGCTCTCTCTCACACACACACTCTCCCTGCGCTCTCTGACACACACTCTCCCTGTGCTCTCTCTCACACACACTCTCCCTGCGCTCTCTCTCACACACACTCTCCCTGCGCTCTCTCTCACACATACTCTCCCTGTGCTCTCTCTCACACACACTCTCCCTGCGCTCTCTCTCTCACACACTCTCCCTGTGCTCTCTCTCACACACACTCTCCCCGCGCTCTCTCTCTCACACATACTCTCCCTGCGCTCTCTCTGACACACACTCTCCCCGCGCTCTCTCACACACACTCTCCCCGCGCTCTCTCTCTCACACACTCTCCCTGTGCTCTCTCTGACACACACTCTCCCCGCGCTCTCTCTCACACATACTCTCCCTGCGCTCTCTCTGACACACACTCTCCCTGTGCTCTCTCTCTCACACACTCTCCCCGCGCTCTCTCTCACACATACTCTCCCTGCGCTCTCTCTCACACACACTCTCCCCGTGCTCTCTCTCACACACACTCTCCCCGCGCTCTCTCTCACACACACTCTCCCCGCGCTCTCTCTCACACACACTCTCCCCGCGCTCTCTCTCACACACACTCTCCCCGCGCTCTCTCTCACACACACTCTCCCTGTGCTCTCTCTCACACACACTCTCCCTGTGCTCTCTCTCACACACACTCTCCCCGCGCTCTCTCTCACACACACTCTCCCCGCGCTCTCTCTCACACACACTCTCCCTGTGCTCTCTCTCACACACACTCTCCGTGCTCTCTCTCACACACACACACTCTCCCCGCGCTCTCTCTCACACACACTCTCCCTGCGCCCTCTCACACACACACTCTCCCTGCGCTCTCTCTCACACACACTCTCCCCACGCTCTCTCTCACACACACACTCTCCCCGCGCTCTCTCTCACACACACACTCTCCCTGCGCTCTCTGACACACACTCTCCCTGTGCTCTCTCTTACACACACTCTCCCTGCGCTCTCTCTCACACACACTCTCCCTGCGCTCTCTCTCACACATACTCTCCCTGTGCTCTCTCTCACACACACTCTCCCTGTGCTCTCTCTCACACACACACTCTCCCTGCGCTCTCTCTGACACACATTCTCCCTGTGCTCTCTCTCACACACACTCTCCCCGCGCTCTCTCTGACACACACTCTCCCCGCGCTCTCTCTCACACATACTCTCCCTGCGCTCTCTCTGACACACACTCTCCCTGTGCTCTCTCTCACACACACTCTCCCTGCGCTCTCTCACACACACTCTCCCCGCGCTCTCTCTCACACACACTCTCCCCGCGCTCTCTCTCACACACACTCTCCCCGCGCTCTCTCTCACACACACTCTCCCCGCGCTCTCTCTCACACACACTCTCCCCGCGCTCTCTCTCACACACACTCTCCCCGCGCTCTCTCTCACACACACTCTCCCCGCGCTCTCTCTCTCACACTCTCCCCGCGCTCTCTCACACACACTCTCCCCGCGCTCTCTCACACACACTCTCCCCGCGCTCTCTCACACACACTCTCCCCGCGCTCTCTCACACACACACACACACTCTCCCCGCGCTCTCTCTCACACACTTTCCCCGCGCTCTCTCTCACACACACTCTCCCCGCGCTCTCTCTCACACACACTCTCCCCGCGCTCTCTCACACACACACTCCCCGCGCTCTCTCACACACACACTCTCCCCGCGTTCTCTCTCACACACACTCTCCCCGTGCTCTCTCTCACACACACTCTCCCCGCGCTCTCTCTCACACACACTCTCCCCGCGCTCTCTCTCACACACACTCTCCCCGCGCTCTCTCTCACACACACTCTCCCCGCGCTCTCTCACACACACACTCTCCCCGTGCTCTCTCTCACACACACTCTCCCCGCGCTCTCTCTCACACACACTCTCCCCGCGCTCTCTCTCACACACACTCTCCCCGCGCTCTCTCTCACACACACTCTCCCCACGCTCTCTCACACACACACACTCTCCCCGCGCTCTCTCTCACACACACTCTCCCCGCGCTCTCTCTCACACACACTCTCCCTGTGCTCTCTCTCACACACACTCTCCCCGTGCTCTCTCTCACACACACTCTCCCCGCGCTCTCTCTCACACACACTCTCCCTGTGCTCTCTCTCACACACACTCTCCGTGCTCTCTCTCACACACACACACTCTCCCCGCGCTCTCTCTCACACACACTCTCCCTCACACACACTCTCCCTGCGCCCTCTCACACACACACTCTCCCTGCGCTCTCTCTCACACACACTCTCCCCACGCTCTCTCTCACACACACACTCTCCCCGCGCTCTCTCTCACACACACACTCTCCCTGCGCTCTCTGACACACACTCTCCCTGTGCTCTCTCTCACACACACTCTCCCTGCGCTCTCTCTCACACACACTCTCCCTGCGCTCTCTCTCACACATACTCTCCCTGTGCTCTCTCTCACACACACTCTCCCTGCGCTCTCTCTCTCACACACTCTCCCTGTGCTCTCTCTCACACACACTCTCCCCGCGCTCTCTCTCTCACACATACTCTCCCTGCGCTCTCTCTGACACACACTCTCCCCGCGCTCTCTCACACACACTCTCCCCGCGCTCTCTCTCTCACACACTCTCCCTGTGCTCTCTCTGACACACACTCTCCCCGCGCTCTCTCTCACACATACTCTCCCTGCGCTCTCTCTGACACACACTCTCCCTGTGCTCTCTCTCTCACACACTCTCCCCGCGCTCTCTCTCACACATACTCTCCCTGCGCTCTCTCTCACACACACTCTCCCCGTGCTCTCTCTCACACACACTCTCCCCGCGCTCTCTCTCACACACACTCTCCCCGCGCTCTCTCTCACACACACTCTCCCCGCGCTCTCTCTCACACACACTCTCCCCACGCTCTCTCACACACACACACTCTCCCCGCGCTCTCTCTCACGCACACTCTCCCCGCGCTCTCTCTCACACACACTCTCCCCGCGCTCTCTCTCACACACACTCTCCCTGTGCTCTCTCTCACACACACTCTCCCTGTGCTCTCTCTCACACACACTCTCCCCGCGCTCTCTCTCACACACACTCTCCCTGTGCTCTCTCTCACACACACTCTCCGTGCTCTCTCTCACACACACACACTCTCCCCGCGCTCTCTCTCACACACACTCTCCCTGCGCCCTCTCACACACACACTCTCCCTGCGCTCTCTCTCACACACACTCTCCCCACGCTCTCTCTCACACACACACTCTCCCCGCGCTCTCTCTCACACACACACTCTCCCTGCGCTCTCTGACACACACTCTCCCTGTGCTCTCTCTTACACACACTCTCCCTGCGCTCTCTCTCACACACACTCTCCCTGCGCTCTCTCTCACACATACTCTCCCTGTGCTCTCTCTCACACACACTCTCCCTGTGCTCTCTCTCACACACACACTCTCCCCGCGCTCTCTCTCTCACACACTCTCCCTGTGCTCTCTCTCACACACACTCTCCCCGCGCTCTCTCTCTCACACATACTCTCCCTGCGCTCTCTCTGACACACACTCTCCCCGCGCTCTCTCACACACACTCTCCCCGCGCTCTCTCTCTCACACACTCTCCCTGTGCTCTCTCTGACACACACTCTCCCCGCGCTCTCTCTCACACATACTCTCCCTGCGCTCTCTCTCACACACACTCTCCCTGCGCTCTCTCACATACACTCTCCCCGCGCTCTCTCTCACACACACTCTCCCCGCGCTCTCTCTCACACACACTCTCCCCGCGCTCTCTCTCACACACACTCTCCCCGCGCTCTCTCTCTCACACACACTCTCCCCGCTCTCTCTCTCACACACACTCTCCCCGCGCTCTCTCTCACACACACTCTCCCCGCGCTCTCTCTCACACACACTCTCCCCGTGCTCTCTCTCACACACACTCTCCCCGCGCTCTCTCTCACACACACTCTCCCCGCGCTCTCTCTCACACACACTCTCCCCGCGCTCTCTCTCACACACACTCTCCCCGCGCTCTCTCTCACACACACTCTCCCCGCACTCTCTCTCACACACACTCACCCCACTCACATAGTTTTCCCATATACAAAAGTTGCCATGCACACACACAAGTACAGCTTTCACACAAACAGATTGATTTTCACACTCACATATACAGCTTATCACACGGTTTTTCACACTCGCACACTCTCTCACACATACATCAAAGAGCAAAGGAGGAAGTGTTGAGTAGTGGGGGGGGTGTGGGTGTGTGTGTGTAAGTGGGGGGGTGAGGGTGTGTGTGTGTAAGTGGGGGGGTGAGGGTGTGTGTGTGTAGGTGGGGGGGTGAGGGTGTGTGTGTGTAAGTGAGGGGGTGAGGGTGTGTGTGTGTAAGTGGGGGGGTGGGTGAGGGTGTGTGTGTGTAAGTGGGGGGGGGTGAGAGTGTGTGTGTGTAAGTGGGGGGGGGTGAGAGTGTGTGTGTGTAAGTGGGGGGGGTGTGGGTGTGTAAGTGGGGGGGTGAGGGTGTGTGTGTAAGTGGGAGGGGCGTGGGTGTGTGTGTGTAAGTGGGGGGGTGAGGGTGTGTGTGTGTAAGTGGGGGGGTGAGGGTGTGTGTGTGTGTAAGTGGGGGGGTGAGGGTGTGTGTGTGTAAGTGGGGGGGTGAGGGTGTGTGTGTGTAAGTGGGGGGGGTGAGGTTGTGTGTGTGTAAGTGGGGGGGTGAGGTTGTGTGTGTGTAAGTGGGGGGGTGAGGGTGTGTGTGTGTAAGTGGGGGGGTGAGGGTGTGTGTGTGTAAGTGGGGGGGGGTGAAGGTGTGGGTGTGTAAGTGGGGGGGGTGTGTGTGGGTAAGTGAGGGGGGTGTGTGTGGGTAAGTGGGGGGGGTGTGGGGGTGTAAGTGGGGGGGGTGGGTGTGTAAGTGGGGGGGGTGTGGGTGTGTAAGTGGGGGGGGTGTGGGTGTGTAAGTGGGGGGGGTGTGGGTGTGTAAGTGGGGGGGGTGTGGGTGTGTAAGTGGGGGGGTGTGGGTGTGTAAGTGGGGGGGGTGTGGGTGTGTAAGTGGGGGGGGTGTGGGTGTGTAAGTGGGGGGGGTGTGGGTGTGTAAGTGGGGGGGGTGTGGGTGTGTAAGTGGGAGTGTGTGGGTGTGTGTGTGTGTAAGTGGGGGTGTGGGGGTGTAAGTGGGGGTTGAGGGTGTGTGTAAGTGTGGGGGGGTGTGTGTGTGTGTTAGCGTGTGTGTTAGCGTGTGTGTTAGCGTGTGTGTTAGCGTGTGTGTTAGCGTGTGTGTCTCGATGCGGAGAGTGTTTCTGACGAAGGGAATGTGTGTTATTCTCTCAGGGTTGGTGCTGACTGCGTTTATCTGTTGATGTTGGGAAACTGTGTGTCTGATTGTCTGTGTCTCTCTCTCAGTCCCGTTTGTCTGCTCCTGGTACATGCTGTATCACAATGCAGTCAGGATAAAGCATTCATACTGAACTATAACAGTGAATTCTGGTTAGTAATCATTCCAAACTCCAACCATCATGTTGGAATGAAGACATTCAATGATACCTACTGAGGAGATGCTCCCTTATTGGCTGAGGATTAAAGGGAGAGGGTCTGGGGTATCATTGAATGATAATGATGGATTCAGTCAGGTTTGTCACACAGAGTGAGGCCCCTGCAATCCATCATTGGGAATATTCACTCTTCACTGCACAGTTAAAGGTGTTGTGCCATCAGCTGGGGAGCAGTCCTGGGGTAAGGTCAGCATCACACCCCCTAGATCACAGAGTGTGGCCTGTGGTCGCATCAATGCACAGACCACAGGTAGAAAATTCCAAAAGGAGGTATAAAACAATCAGAATCCACAGGCTGTGGCTCGGAGTGCCTGATCTGGCATCAGGGTGGCAGCTTGATGCATTTTACTCCAATACAAAGCAAATTCCAGTGAGAATCAGCTTCAGTTCAGAACCTCCGTGGATGCTGGGATGGCAAAACCCCTTTAACATGTCACACACTGCGTGAGTGAGGAATTATTTGCTGTGGGGTTCTGTTAAACCATTGGTTAGTGGAAATGACAGAGCAGAGGAGAGAAAAGTAGAGAACACTCATTCAGTAAAACTGCCAACTAGAGAGAGTATCAGAGCCGCAGCAAACAGGGCGTGGGTGTAGAAAGGGGGGTGACAGAGGGATAGGACAGACTGGAGGGGCTGTCAGGATGAGAAGGAGACATGGGAGCCAAGGGAGGAAATGGGGAAGCTGGGAGGGGTGAGTGGGATTGACAAGGGGGAAGTGGGATTGACAGGCTGAGGGGTGTGGGCTTGAGGGGTCCAAGGTGAGGTTGTGGAGTGAGGGAGTGTTGAGGGGCGGTGGGGGGGGGGGGGGGGGGGGGGCACCTGGAATACTGTGAACAGTTTTGGTCCCCTTATCTAAGGAAAGCCATATTGGCTTTGGAGGCAGTCCAGAGAAGGTTCACTGGGTTGATCCAGGGAATGGAGGGGTTTTCTTATGAGGAGAGGTTGAGTAGGTTGAGCCTGTACTCACTGGAGTTTAGAAGAATGAGAGGTGACCTTATTGAGACATATTGGACTCTCAGGGGGCTGACAGGGTCGATGCTGAGAGGTTGTTTCCCTTGTGAGAGAGTCTGGGACCAGAGGGCAGAATCTCAGAGTCAGGGGGTCATCTACTGAAGACAGAGATGAGGAGGAATTTCTTCTCTCTGGGAGTGAATCTGCAGAATTCTTTCCCGCAGAGGGCTGGAGAGGCTGGGACGTTCAGTATGTTCAAGGCTGCGATAGAGAGGTTTTTAACCAGTAAGAGAATCAAGGGCTATGGGGATAAGGCAGGAAAGTGGAGTTGGGGGTAATCACATCAGATCAATCATGATCTCATTGAATGGCAGAGCAGAGATGGGCCGAGTGGCCTAATTCAGTTCCTACGCCTTATGGGTGAGGGGAGAGTTAAGGGGCAAAGAGGGTGATAAGGCATTGGAGGTTGATGAGTTGGGGAAAGTTTAAGGCATCAGGGAGTGGCTGAGGGGGAGTGATTTTGTCACTGGACTAGAATCCACAGACCCAGCACAAGAGCTGGGGACAAATCCCACCCTGGCAGATGGTGAAAATTGAATTCAATAAAAACATGGAATTAAAAGTCGAATCATGACCATTGTCGATTGTCAAAAAAACCCACCTGGGTCAGTAATGTCCTTTAGGGAAGGAAATCTGCCATCCTGACCCGGTCTGACCTACATGTGGTTGTCTTTCTGCTCTCTGCAATGGAGGGCAGTTATAGATGGGCCATAAATGCTGGTCCAGCCAGCGACACCCACGTCCTGCAAATGAGGCATCAGGGGGACGGGCGAGTTGTCAGAGGGAGGGGGTGTGGTGTTGGGGGGAGGGTGAGGTGTCGGTGGAGGGTGAGATGTCGGTGGGGGGTGAGATGTCGGTGGGGGCTGAAGTGTTGGTGGGGGGTGGGGCGGGTGAGGTGTCGGTGGGGGTAAGGCGGGTGAGGTGTGGATGGAGGGTGGGGGGGGGGTAAGGTGTCGGTGGGGGGCTGAGGCGTCGGTGGGGGGTGGGGTGGGTGAGGTGTCAGTGGAGGTGAGGCGGGTGAGGTGTGGGTGGAGGGTGGAGGGTGGGGGGGGGGGGTGAGATGTCGGTGGGGGAGGGGCGGGTGAGGTGGTGGAGGGTGGCGGGGGTGTGAGTTGTCGGTGGGTGGTGGGGTGAGGTGTCGGTGGGCGGTGGGGTGAGGTGTCGGTGGGCGGTGGGGGGGGGGTGGTGACGGTGGGTGGGGGGGGGGGGTGGTGACGGTGGGTGGGGGTGACGGTGGGTGAGGGGGTGGTGACGGTGGGTGAGAGGGTGAGCCGGGGGTGAGGTGTGAGCCACATTAAGGCTCGGCTGGTGTCCATACTCAGTCTGTATCTGGGACGGCAGATTCACGCAGCAACAGTTTGGATCCAAGACGCTGACAGGAGAATAAGATTCAACAACAACAATTTACAGAGACTTACCTGGTTCACAAAGAGACACAGACAGGAATAAACAGACACAAGATCAGATTGTGGAGCAGTTACAGCAGAGTTAGCTGCATTCTGGAAAAAATAACCCAACACTCACTCAATTCAGTTCAACTATTTGTGGATGTCTGAGAGACGACAACAAGGATGATTCTCCTTCCTCCGTCTGTCTGTCTGCGACTCTCTCATTCTCCGTCTGTCTGCGACTCTCTCATTCTCCGTCTGTCTGTCTGCGACTCTCTCATTCTCCATCTGTCTGTCGCTGACTCTCTCATTCTCCGTCTGCCTGTCTGTCGCTGACTCTCTCATTCTCCGTCTGCCTGTCTGTCTGCGACTCTCTCATTCTCCGTCTGTCTGTCTGCGACTCTCTCATTCTCCGTCTGTCTGTCTGCGACTCTCTCATTCTCCGTCTGTCTGTCGCTGACTCTCTCATTCTCCGTCTGCCTGTCTGTCGCTGACTCTCTCATTCTCCGTCTGCCTGTCTGTCTGCGACTCTCTCATTCTCCGTCTGTCTGTCTGCGACTCTCTCATTCTCCGTCTGTCTGTCTGCGACTCTCTCATTCTCCGTCTGTCTGTCTGCGACTCTCTCATTCTCCGTCTGTCTGTCTGCGACTCTCTCATTCTCCGTCTGTCTGTCTGCGACTCTCTCATTCTCCGTCTGTCTGTCTTCGACTCTCTCATTCTCCGTCTGTCTGTCTGCGACTCTCTCATTCTCCGTCTGTCTGTCTGCGACTCTCTCATTCTCCGTCTGTCTGTCTGCGACTCTCTCATTCTCCGTCTGTCTGTCTGCGACTCTCTCATTCTCCGTCTGTCTGTCTGCGACTCTCTCATTCTCCGTCTGTCTGTCGCTGACTCTCTCATTCTCCGTCTGCCTGTCTGTCGCTGACTCTCTCATTCTCCGTCTGCCTGTCTGTCTGCGACTCTCTCATTCTCCGTCTGCCTGTCTGTCTGCGACTCTCTCATTCTCCGTCTGTCTGCGACTCTCTCATTCTCCGTCTGTCTGTCTGCGACTCTCTCATTCTCCGTCTGTCTGTCTGCGACTCTCTCATTCTCCGTCTGTCTGTCTGCGACTCTCTCATTCTCCGTCTGTCTGTCTGCGACTCTCTCATTCTCCGTCTGTCTGTCTGCGACTCTCTCATTCTCCGTCTGTCTGTCTGCGACTCTCTCATTCTCCGTCTGTCTGTCTGCGACTCTCTCATTCTCCGTCTGTCTGTCTGCGACTCTCTCATTCTCCGTCTGTCTGTCTGCGACTCTCTCATTCTCCGTCTGTCTGTCTGCGACTCTCTCATTCTCCGTCTGTCTGTCTGCGACTCTCTCATTCTCCGTCTGTCTGTCTGCGACTCTCTCATTCTCCGTCTGTCTGTCTGCGACTCTCTCATTCTCCGTCTGTCTGTCTGCGACTCTCTCATTCTCCGTCTGTCTGTCTGCGACTCTCTCATTCTCCGTCTGTCTGTCTGCGACTCTCTCATTCTCCGTCTGTCTGTCTGCGACTCTCTCATTCTCCGTCTGTCTGTCTGCGACTCTCTCATTCTCCGTCTGTCTGTGACTCTCTCATTCTCCGCCTGCCTGTCTGTCTGCGACTCTCTCATTCTCCGTCTGTCTGTCTGCGACTCTCTCATTCTCCGTCTGTCTGCGACTCTCTCATACTCCGTCTGTCTGTCTGCGACTCTCTCATTCTCCGTCTGTCTGTCTGCGACTCTCTCATTCTCCGTCTGTCTGTCTGCGACTCTCTCATTCTCCGTCTGTCTGTCTGCGACTCTCTCATTCTCCGTCTGTCTGTCTGCGACTCTCTCATTCTCCGTCTGTCTGTCTGCGACTCTCTCATTCTCCGTCTGTCTGTCTGCGACTCTCTCATTCTCCGTCTGTCTGTCTGCGACTCTCTCATTCTCCGTCTGTCTGTCTGCGACTCTCTCATTCTCCGTCTGTCTGTCTGCGACTCTCTCATTCTCCGTCTGTCTGTCTGCGACTCTCTCATTCTCCGTCTGTCTGTCTGCGACTCTCTCATTCTCCGTCTGTCTGTCTGCGACTCTCTCATTCTCCGTCTGTCTGTCTGCGACTCTCTCATTCTCCGTCTGTCTGTCTGCGACTCTCTCATTCTCCGTCTGTCTGTCTGCGACTCTCTCATTCTCCGTCTGTCTGTCTGCGACTCTCTCATTCTCCGTCTGTCTGTCTGCGACTCTCTCATTCTCCGTCTGTCTGTCTGCGACTCTCTCATTCTCCGTCTGTCTGTCTGCGACTCTCTCATTCTCCGTCTGTCTGTCTGCGACACTCTCATTCTCCGTCTGTCTGTCTGCGACTCTCTCATTCTCCGTCTGTCTGTCTGCGACACTCTCATTCTCCGTCTGTCTGTCTGCGACTCTCTCATTCTCCGTCTGTCTGTCTGCGACTCTCTCATTCTCCGTCTGTCTGTCTGCGACTCTCTCATTCTCCGTCTGTCTGTCTGCGACTCTCTCATTCTCCGTCTGTCTGTCTGCGACTCTCTCATTCTCCGTCTGTCTGTCTGCGACTCTCTCATTCTCCGTCTGTCTGTCTGCGACTCTCTCATTCTCCGTCTGTCTGTCTGCGACTCTCTCATTCTCCGTCTGTCTGTCTGCGACTCTCTCATTCTCCGTCTGTCTGTCTGCGACTCTCTCATTCTCCGTCTGTCTGTCTGCGACTCTCTCATTCTCCGTCTGTCTGTCTGCGACTCTCTCATTCTCCGTATGTCTGTCTGCGACTCTCTCATTCTCCGTCTGTCTGTGACTCTCTCATTCTCCGTCTGTCTGTCTGCGACAGTCTCATTCTCCGTCTGTCTGTCTGCGATTCTCTCATTCTCCGTCTGTCTGTCTGCGACTCTCTCATTCTCCGTCTGTCTGTCTGCGACTCTCTCATTCTCCGTCTGTCTGTGACTCTCTCATTCTCCGTCTGTCTGTCTGCGACACTCTCATTCTCCGTCTGTCTGTCTGCGACACTCTCCGTCTGTCTGCCTGCGACTCTCTCATTCTCCGTCTGTCTGTCTGCGACTCTCTCATACTCCGTCTGTCTGTCTGCGACTCTCTCATTCTCCGTCTGTCTGTCTGCGACTCTCTCATTCTCCGTCTGTCTGTGACACTCTCATTCTCCGTCTGTCTGTGACACTCTCATTCTCCGTCTGTCTGTCTCCGACTCTCTCATTCTCCGTCTGTCTGTCTGCGACTCTCTCATTCTCCGTCTCTCTGTCTGCGACACTCTCATTCTCCGTCTGTCTGGCTGCGACTCTCTCATTCTCCGTCTGTCTGTGACTCTCTCATTCTCCGTCTGTCTGTCTGCGACACTCTCATTCTCCGTCTGTCTGTCTGCGACTCTCTCATTCTCCGTCTGTCTGTCTGCGACTCTCTCATTCTCCGTATGTCTGTCTGCGACTCTCTCATTCTCCGTATGTCTGTCTGCGACTCTCTCATTCTCCGTATGTCTGTCTGCGACTCTCTCATTCTCCGTATGTCTGTCTGCGACTCTCTCATTCTCCGTATGTCTGTCTGCGACTCTCTCATTCTCCGTCTGTCTGTCTGATGCTATATTTAGAGCTGGTTATTCTTCTCAGAATGTGTTATGATCAGAGTTAGTGTTTCTCGGAGGGAGGGGAGTCGGGGGGGGGAAACGGGGAGGAAGGGGAGTGAAACGGGGAGGGAGGGGAGTCGGGGGGGGGGGAACGGGGAGGGAGGGGAGTCGGGGGGGGGGAGGAAACGGGGAGGGAGGGGAGTCGGGGGGGGGGAACGGGGAGGGAGGGGAGTCGGGGGGGGGAACGGGGAGGGAGGGGAGTCGGGGGGGGGGGAAACGGGGAGGGAGGGGGGGAAACGGGGAGGGAGGGGAGTCGGGGGGGGGGAAACGGGGAGGGAGGGGAGTCGGGGGGGGGAAACGGGGAGGGAGGGGAGTCGGGGGGGGGAAACGAGGAGGGAGGGGAGTGAAACGGGGAGGGAGGGGAGTCGGGGGGGGGAAACGGGGAGGGAGGGGAGTCGGGGGGGGGGAAACAGGGAGGGAGGGGAGTCGGGGGGGGGAAACGGGGAGGGAGGGAAGTCGGGGGGGGGAAACGGGGAGGGAGGGGAGTCGGGGGGGGGAAACGGGGAGGGAGGGGAGTCGGGGGGGGGAAACGGGGAGGGAGGGAAGTCGGGGGGGGGAAACGGGGAGGGAGGGGAGTCGGGGGGGGGAAACGGGGAGGGAGGGGAGTCGGGGGGGGGAAACGGGGAGGGAGGGGAGTCGGGGGGGGGGAAACGGGGAGGGACGGGAGTCGGGGGGGGGGAAACGGGGAGGGAGGGGAGTCGGGGGGGGGGAAAACGGGGAGGGAGGGGAGTCGGGGGGGGGGAAAACGGGGAGGGAGGGGAGTCGGGGGGGGGAAAACGGGGAGGGAGGGGAGTCGGGGGGGGGAAACGGGGAGGGAGGGGAGTCGGGGGGGGGAAACGGGGAGGGAGGGGAGTGAAACGGGGAGGGAGGGGAGTCGGGGGGGGGGGAAACGGGGAGGGAGGGGAGTCGGGGGGGGGGAACGGGGAAGGGAGGGGAGTCGGGGGGGGGGGAACGGGGAGGGAGGGGAGTCGGGGGGGGGGAACGGGGAGGGAGGGGAGTCGGGGGGGGGGAACGGGGAGGGAGGGGAGTCGGGGGGGGAAACGGGGAGGGAGGGGAGTGAAACGGGGAGGGAGGGGAGTCGGGGGGGGGAAACGGGGAGGGAGGGGAGTGAAACGGGGAGGGAGGGGAGTCGGGGGGGGGGAACGGGGAGGGAGGGGAGTCGGGGGGGGGAAACGGGGAGGGAGGGGAGTCGGGGGGGGGGAACGGGGAGGGAGTGGAGTCGGGGGGGGGGAACGGGGAGGGAGGGGAGTCGGGGGGGGGGAAACGGGGAGGGAGGGGAGTCGGGGGGGGGGGAAACGGGGAGGGAGGGGAGTCGGGGGGGAACGGGGAGGGAGGGGAGTCGGGGGGGGGGGAAACAGGGAGGGAGGGGAGTCGGGGGGGGGGAAACAGGGAGGGAGGGGAGTCGGGGGGGGGAAACGGGGAGGGAGGGGAGTCGGGGGGGGAAACGGGAGGGAGGGGAGTGAAACGGGGAGGGAGGGGAGTCGGGGGGGGAAACGGGGAGGGAGGGGAGTGAAACGGGGAGGGAGGGGAGTCGGGGGGGGGAACGGGGAGGGAGGGGAGTCGGGGGGGGGGGAAACGGGGAGGGAGGGGAGTCGGGGGGGGGGAACGGGGAGGGAGGGGAGTCGGGGGGGGGGAACGGGGAGGGAGGGGAGTCGGGGGGGGGAAACGGGGAGGGAGGGGAGTCGGGGGGGGGGAAACGGGGAGGGAGGGGAGTCGGGGGGGGAAACGGGGAGGGAGGGGAGTCGGGGGGGGGAAACGGGGAGGGAGGGGAGTGAAACGGGGAGGGAGGGGGAGTCGGGGGGGGGGAAACGGGGAGGGAGGGAGTGAAACGGGGAGGAGGGGAGTCGGGGGGGGAAACGGGGAGGGAGGGGAGTCGGGGGGGGGAACGGGGAGGGAGGGGAGTCGGGGGGGGGAACGGGGAGGGAGGGGAGTCGGGGGGGGGGAACGGGGGAGGGGAGGGGAGTCGGGGGGGGGAACGGGGAGGGAGGGGAGTCGGGGGGGGGGAACGGGGAGGGAGGGGAGTCGGGGGGGGGAAACGGGGTGGGAGGGGAGTCGGGGGGGGGAAAACAGGGAGGGAGGGGAGTCGGGGGGGGGAAACGGGGAGGGAGGGGAGTCGGGGGGGGGAAACGGGGAGGGAGGGGAGTCGGGGGGGGGAAACGGGGAGGGAGGGGAGTCGGGGGGGGGAAACGGGGAGGGAGGGGAGTCGGGGGGGAAACGAGGAGGGAGGGGAGCGGGGGGGGAAAACAGGGAGGGAGGGGAGTCGGGGGGGGGAAAACGGGGAGGGAGGGGAGTCGGGGGGGGGAAACGGGTGAGGGAGGGGAGTCGGGGGGGGGGAAACGGGGAGGGAGGGGAGTGAAACGGGGAGGGAGGGGAGTCGGGGGGGGAAACGGGGAGGGAGGGGAGTGAAACGGGGAGGGAGGGGAGTCGGGGGGGGGGGAAACGGGGAGGGAGGGAGTCGGGGGGGGGAACGGGGAGGGAGGGGAGTCGGGGGGGGGGAACGGGGAGGGAGGGGAGTCGGGGGGGGGGGAACGGGGAGGGAGGGGAGTCGGGGGGGGGGGAACGGGGAGGGAGGGGAGTCGGAGGGGGGGAAACGGGGAGGGAGGGGAGTCGGGGGGGGGGGGGGAAAACGGGGAGGGAGGGGAGTCGGGGGGGGAAACGGGGAGGGAGGGGAGTCGGGGGGGGGGAAACGGGGATGGAGGGGAGTCGGGGGGGGGAAACGGGGAGGGAGGGAGTCGGGGGGGGGAAACGGGGAGGGAGGGGAGTCGGGGGGGGGGAACGGGGAGGGAGGGGAGTCGGGGGGGGGGAACGGGGAGGGAGGGGAGTGAAACGGGGAGGGAGGGGAGTCGGGGGGGAAACGGGGAGGGAGGGAGTCGGGGGGGGGGGAACGGGGAGGGAGGGGAGTCGGGGGGGGGGGACGGGGAGGGAGGGGAGTCGGGGGGGGGGAACGGGGAGGGAGGGAGTCGGGGGGGGGGGGAACGGGGAGGGAGGGGAGTCGGGGGGGGGAAACGGGGTGGGAGGGGAGTCGGGGGGGGGGGAAACAGGGAGGGAGGGGAGTCGGGGGGGGGAAACGGGGAGGGAGGGGAGTCGGGGGGGGAAACGGGGAGGGAGGGGAGTCGGGGGGGAAACGGGGAGGGAGGGGAGTCGGGGGGGGGAAACGGGGAGGGAGGGGAGTCGGGGGGGGGAAAAAGGGGAGGAAGGGAGTCGGGGGGGGGGGAAACGGGGAGGGAGGGGAGTCGGGGGGGGGGGAAAACGGGGAGGGAGGGGAGTCGGGGGGGGGAAAACAGGGAGGGAGGGGAGTCGGGGGGGGAAAACGGGGAGGGAGGGGAGTCGGGGGGGGGAAACGGGGAGGGAGGGGAGTCGGGGGGGGGAAACGGGGAGGGAGGGGAGTGAAACGGGGAGGGAGGGGAGTCGGGGGGGGAAACGGGGAGGGAGGGGAGTGAAACGGGGAGGGAGGGGAGTGAAACGGGGAGGGAGGGGGAGGGGAGTGAAACGGGGAGGGAGGGGAGTCGGGGGGGGGGGGAAACGGGGAGGGAGGGGAGTCGGGGGGGGGAACGGGGAGGGAGGGGAGTCGGGGGGGGGAACGGGGAGGGAGGGGAGTCGGGGGGGGGGAACGGGGAGGGAGGGGAGTCGGGGGGGGGGAACGGGGAGGGAGGGGAGTCGGAGGGGGGGGAAACGGGGAGGGAGGGGAGTCGGGGGGGGGGGAAAACGGGGAGGGAGGGGAGTCGGGGGGGGAAACGGGGAGGGAGGGGAGTCGGGGGGGGGGAAACGGGGAGGGAGGGGATTCGGGGGGGGGGAAACGGGGAGGGAGGGGAGTCGGGGGGGGGAAACGGGGAGGGAGGGGAGTTGGGGGGGGGAAACGGGGAGGGAGGGGAGTCGGGGGGGGGAAACGGGGAGGGAGGGGAGTCGGGGGGGGGAAACGGGGAGGGAGGGGAGTCGGGGGGGGGAAACGGGGAGGGAGGGGAGTCGGGGGGGGGAAACGGGGAGGGAGGGGAGTCGGGGGGGGGGAAACGGGGAGGGAAGGGAGTCGGGGGGGGGGGAAACGGGGAGGGAGGGGAGTCGGGGGGGGGGAAAACGGGGAGGGAGGGGAGTCGGGGGGGGGAAACGGGGAGGGAGGGGAGTCGGGGGGGGGGGGGAAACGGGGAGGGAGGGGAGTCGGGGGGGAGGGAGGGGAGTCGGGGGGGGGAAACGGGGAGGGAGGGGAGTCGGGGGGGGGGAAACGGGGAGGGAGGGGAGTCGGGGGGGGGAAACGGGGAGGGAGGGGAGTCGGGGGGGGAAACGGGGAGGGAGGGGAGTCGGGGGGGGGAAAACGGGGAGGGGGGGGAGGAAACGGGGAGGGGGGGAAACGGGGAGGGGGGGAGTCGGGGGTGGGGAAACGGGGAGGGGGGGAGGAAACGGGGAGGGGGGGGAACGGGGAGGGGGGAGGAAACGGGGAGGGGGGAGGAAACGGGGAGGGGGGGAGGAAACGGGGGAGGGGGGGAGGAAACGGGGAGGGGGGGAGGAAACGGGGAGGGGGAGGAAACGGGGAGGGG